>NC_058086.1:38761432-39061432 GCF_014858855.1 Bufo gargarizans
CCCTTTAAGATCGGATGGTGGCATTCCCATTACAAAACGACCAATAAATATGGGGAGCTCCTGACTCTCCCCAGCCAGATGATGCCAGGGGAGCGAAGGATCAGATGCACCGAATTTCAACCCCAGATCTTTTGTTCTCCCAGGAACTAAGTCGCGACCAGAGGTGGCAGCAGATTTCTCCTCTCTCCCCATTGAAAACACCTACACACTCGACTGACCCAAGCAGTGTGTGTATGTGGGAGTCAGGAGAGAGAGCTGCCGGCAAATGATCGTTCAGTCGACAGCTACTCAAGGTGTGCGGGCTCTTTAAATGGTCACTAACTTTTCACACAACTTTGCATAAATCAATAGTACAAGCGACCACAAGAAACTCTGTAATATGTTTTATCAGTGAGAAATGTCTACTTCTCCGGTTATAAGCTGTTTGCCATCCCTGCAGGAGGATCATATTACACATGTCAATTCAAGTCTATGGAGAGGGAAGGGGGGAGTGAGCAGGAGCTGAGTAGACACACACAGACAGGCAGAACTGTTCTACATAGGAAGCTTATATAGTTCATCGCAACAGTTTCATTCACAAAATACAGTTCAGCACTTCCAATGTCCAACATTATCCTGGTGCTGCTTCTGAGTGACTGTGAGACAGTTAGGAAGAAGATTTTCCTCTACTTCCTGTGTGCGCAGTGGATGGCAGCTGGCCTCCACCCGTCATGTCTGAGAGAGCTGCAAACTAGAGGAAAACTACTAAAAAATGCCAGATGCAAGTCATATAACGACCAGAAGTTGTGTTACGGTACTCCTCATGTACACACACTGTACCGATGATTAAAGCAAAGTTTATTGAAAGCTCATTGCCGCTTTAAGACCCGCAATGCACACGGTTGTAGAACGTGATCTCCCCTAATACAAATAAAATTATAAAGTAGCTAAAAAACACACAAATGATAAAGGGTCCCATTAACTAATTCCCATATATGGCAGGGATGGCCAACCTGCGGCTCTCGAGCTGTTGTAAAACTACAACTCCCACCATGCCCTGCTGTAGGCTGATAGCTGTAGGCAGCCCGGGCATGCTGGGAGTTATAGTTTTGCAACAGCTGGAGAGCCTCAGGTTGGCCATCCCTGCCCTATATGAAGAGAATGAGCCCATATAGGAAGGGGCGCCAGTCCTGATACATCTGTGTGGTCCCCCATGAGCCGATCATCACCCTGTACACATATATACACCCATTACCACCACCTCCCCGGCATCCGAGATGATTCAATGATTCATACTTCAACACCCAGCAAGCCCTTGAGCACGTCACAGATGTCACTTTCTATTAATACTACAAGTGACAAAAAAGTTGTTTAAATGTTTCCATAATTTGAAAAAATCTGTACATTTGTCCTCAAGTCGGAAAAAAAATGTTCAGTTATTTCTCAGTTGTATTGTTTCTGGTAAAGTTGGGTGACCACCAACATGGCAGCCATTATAAGTATCCATGGTCGTCACTGTGCTTCCCTGACCCAAGAGGGACCTGAGGCTCTAGAACCACAGATCTGCCTGTCTGGAGCCTAAGAACTGGCAGAGGCTACCCCCACGCCTCTTTCTTTGGTGTAAAAAAGTTGCAAACTTTGTGCTTGTGACTTTTTAAATTTGCCGCAAGTGGGATTTCTGCACAAATGAAAACAGAAATCTATGGCGGCTCTGAGCTGCTGTCGATTTCATTCAGGCGCAGGGACAGTCGGCGTTCGCCCCTCATGTATGACGAAGCCTGCGCAGCACAGGAGATTTCAAAGACCGGCGTTTCTCTTCCTATATTTTTATTTTAAAATCTGACTTTGGGTACGTGCACACAGCAGGGTAGTTTAAGCAGATCTACAGCGCAGATTTCCATGTAGATTTCTGCGCCAAAATCTATACCGAAATCCGACAGTGTTATCTGCAGAGTCTGTCATTGATTTGGATTAACTCCAGATCTTAGGGCTCATTCACACAACTCTATGGTCGCCGCGCCCACGTTGCAGACTGCAAATAGCAGTCCACAATGCACAGGCACCGGCCATGTGAATCCCGTATTGTGGCGCGGACTCATTGACTTGAACGGGTCCGCGATCGGCAAAAGATAGGAAATGTCCTTTCTTTTGCGGTGAAGAGTCACAGACCCGAAAGCTCACGGAAGCGCTTTGCAGTGTTTCCAATCCATGCCTCCGCTCCACAGGAGATAGGACGTGTCCTATCTTTCGCCATATCTTGAGGATCCATTCAAGTCAGTGGGTGCACACGCCCAGTGCCCCTATATTGCGAAACCCGCCGTTTGCGGTCCACAATACGGGCATCGAGCCCTTACGTCCGTGTGAATGAGCCCTCACCCTCTGCATCTCAAAGGGTGAAATCTGCGCTGAAAATCTGCACAAACAATTGACTTTCAAAATCTGCATCGTAGGTCAATTTCCGCACTGCGTACAAAAGATTTTGCAAATGTCAAGCAGGCGTAATACCCGCACCGTGTGCATGTGGCCTTAGGGGAAGCCCACCCATGGCAGAACCACTGCCAATTTGCATTCGCGGATTTTCGTGCACCAAATCTGTAGCGTTGTATAGTAGCAGCAAAGTGGATGAGACTTTAAGAAATCGCATCCGCGAAACGTGAAAAAAAAATAATACATCCGCAGCGCAAGTGGAGCGGCTGCGCGGACTTCAAGCCTTCATATCAATTTACGCTTGGGCTCTTTACTGTGGCTTTAACCCTTTGCAAAAAATACATGAGGTTTTTGCTGCGGTTCTAGTTACAAACCCCCATCTGCCCTTTTCACTGTATTTTCCATCATGTGTGGATTCACCCTTTGGCTTCTCTCACCTTTGGTATCCTGTGGAACGGTGATATGTTGTCATTCTGGGACAACCCCTTTAAGGATCAGGAATCACTTTTTACGTTTGCAAAACCCCTTTAAGGGAAGCTAAAGGGATCACATAGGCACGTCATTATAAGCAGCGCAGTTTGGCTGTAGGTGTGTGTAAAAATACAAGGCCCCCCCCTCCCAAATATCTGCATCGTCACCCCCACAATGAGTTCATGACATCGTGACTCTGCGTCACCCCTGAACGTGATCACCATGGCGGTAAATTCTGGTCCATGAACGCAGGGCACAAGCAGCCAGCCCACGAGCGTCTGAGTAATCGGGGCAGGTGGAGGACGGAGGCGGCATCCAGCATCCAATTTAACCGGAGGGCGGCTGGTGACAAGAGTCTGCTGTGGGGCGTCATGTGATATTTTGTACCGCGGCTCATGGCATGTGCCATGATGATGTGGTCAACAGATGTATGGCGGGTCTATGAAGCGTCCTGGCAGGTTTACTACAGCAGCACCATGGCTTACAGGTCAGCACTGTTACCTAACCGAATGAGGACCCTGGGTTCAAATCGAACCCCCCCCCCCCCACCCCCATAACGTCAATCCTGCTCACGAGGAACCATCAATATGAATTTGAAGTGACCGCCCATAGGTGCAACATGAGAATATATATATAACACGTCGCTCCAAGCAGATGCACTATCTGAGGCTATAGATAGGACATGCTGTCAGCTGTCAGGATTTTAAGAGGACCTGGAGAGTGTAACCCTCCCCCCCTCCGATGCAGCACATGAGAAAGCTCTGCCATGTGCTAGAACAATCAACGGGTCACACACAGGAGGCAATACATACACTCAGTGTGTACACAGCCCAACACGATCACGCCAAAGAACCGCAGCTCCGAGACCCCCCCGCCGATTCATCAGATTCTACACTGATAAAATATGAAATATTATATGCAAATATTTCAGACTATTATAGGCGTTTTAGGGCGTCATACCAAAAATAAACAAATGGTAATTAAATCTGCACATATTTCTCGACTATTTTCAGGCACAAACACCATACCATGGGCTTCCGCTGTCTCTAAGAGCCGTCTTGCAGTCTCCTTGACCTCCTTAAAAGGGGTTGTACCACAAAAAATATTCTACAGTTTTCAAACCAGCACCTGGATCTGAATACTTTTGTAATTGCATTTAATTAAAAAATTTGCATAGCCACTGAGCTATTCTATAAAATCTATCTGTAAAGCGCCACCTGCTGTTTATTTTTTTCATATTTCTTTGACCTGCTTGCGGAGAAGGGCGCACATGCTCAGTTTCATGTTTCAACTGCCTCCTGAGCTGTGATAGGCAGAGCAAGGACACGCCCCCCTGAGCTGTGATAGGCAGAGCATGGACACGCCCCCCGAGCTGTGATAGGCAGAGCATGGACACGCCCCCCTGAGCTGCAGCAGAAAAGACACTCCCCTGAGCTGTCAGCTTGATATAAATGTAGCAGAGCAATGAATGTGGAGATCTCTGGGTCCATGTGAGGTACAGGGCCGGTTCTGGCTTTGTCAGGTAATATATGAATTCTGGTTTTCATTTTTTACATTAGTCATGGGAGAACCCCTCCAAGCACAGGAGGAGAATGGTTGTCAGCCTGAGACAAGACAATCTATGGTAAGCGCTGCTGATTAGGAGGTCCCTGGGTAGAACGCAGTCGTTCGCTGGATTTCAGGGCTGGAATGGTGCAGGTCGTAACAAGATTAGGACACTTATCTCCTGAAACACTCTGTGCTACTGTGAACATAATGGAAATGTCAGTGGCGACAGGGTCAAAAAACAACATGAAATCTGTGCTGATTATCGCTGCACCCGCTATCATCTGTAAATTCAAGGGGGTTTCTCAGCAAAGAATATTTTTTCCCTACCCACAGTATAAAGGATAAGTGTCTGATCTGTGGGACGCTGACCATCGTCAACGTGTGAATGGAGCGGTAGTCCGCAGCACTTCATGGGACTGTCGGAGAAAGCGGAGTCCCTATAGAAGTGAATGGAGTGGTGGTCGCACATGCGCACTACCCCTCCATTCACATGGGGACTCCTGGAACCCCGTTCTTATGACTGCTAGGGGTCCCAGTGGTTCGACCCCCACCGATCAGCCCCTCTACCCTGTGGTCAGGGGATACGTGTTGTTAGTGGGATAAACCCACGATTACTTACCAATGTCATTAGCCAATGATGCGGGATCAGAAGCTCCGAGCGAGGCCTCGAAGTCCTCCTGGAGGCGGTAGGCACGCTGCAGTAATGCCTCCAGTTTATGGATGAATTCAGCGCTCATGATGTCCTAGAACGAGACATTTCGAGTGAATTAAAGGGAATCTGTCATACCGATTTTGGACGATTTGCGAGAGTAATTTTAACCCCTTCCCGACTGCCCACTGGGTATATACGTCCTATCTGCACATGCAGCTAGGGTCACTAAACCCAAAATCACTAAAAGTTACCTAGACATTCAGGCCTTTTTTGGGCCCAGTTAAGAAACGGTTACGACACTAGACCGCTGTTTTTTATTTTCCTACTGCCCCCCCATTACCCCGCTGTCATCGCTCAAAGCTGTGCCGAATAGACAGTCCGGACTACTGTGCTGTTCTAACACAATGGAGCGGACTCGTGTGCGCTTGAACAGCAGTCCTGACAATGCTCTGAGTCCTGACAGCGGGGAACAGGGCGCAGTAGGAAAATAAAAGATTGTGATCCGGACTCCATATCTGCAGGACTACTCATGTATTACTGTAGAAAATGGTCCAAAATTGGAGGGAACAGATTCCCTTTAAGCTCCGATATAAGGCAAAGTCATAGACAACTACTCCACCCAACATGGTCACCTGTGCTCTATAGGAAACGGATGAGGTTCTGTGTAAAGCCAGTGCTTCCCATTCATTAGCACTGACCATACATACGATAAAACATCTGCATACATGTATATCATATCAATCTGAGCGGCGATCAGTGCCGGCGATTTTCTGACCTTACAAAAGCCCTAGGAAGTTTTTGCCCCCGTGTGCTAAATTGTGCATAGGATCCAAGGTGAGGGAGAAGTGGCTAAAATAGATTGTGGTGGTGGTGGTGGATCTGGTTTAGAAAATCTATTAATAAAACACTCAATTAAGAGGGGGATCCTTAATAAAGTATGTTAAAGGGGTTCTCCGACTTTTATTCGTTATGCAAATGAGGTCTTCAGAGCACCGAAAAGCGTAGACAGCACTGGAAGGCGGAGGAGCTTCAGTGCACCGAGAAGCGTGGACAGCATTCAGTGCACTGAAGGGCAAGGGTCCCCCCCTCGGTGCACTGAAGCCCTCATTTGCATAAACAATACAAGTTGTTTTCTCGGGAATGCCGCAACCGATTTTCCCAAGTATCATTTTAATCAGCAGGATCGACCCTACCAGGAAGTATGCCTGGGTTTATAGGGTTGATCCTGCTGACAGATGCCCCTCTGAACTTGTCACCGCCATATTGGTGTATAAAGCACACGATACCTCCACATTTTCTTCAGCTATGGCATCCCCAGCTCCCATTCTGATGGACCCGCAGCTGGCCTCGTCTTCCACTTGCCTATTCCGGAAAGAGAGGGCTTGTTCCCACCTTCGCAGCGCCTCTTCAAATAATTCCATTCCTTAACAAAAAAAAAAGATAATTACCGGTAGTCTTTTCAGACGTGTTAACGTGCAACATCTCGCATTTTACTATTCACTTTAATTGAACAATGCCCCCCAGTGGCATCTTTAAGGTATTGCATTGAAAAAAAATAAACCTTCTAACAGTGGTCTCCAGTCTGTGACTCTCCCACCGCACAATGTGCATGTACTTGATCATGAAAAGTGGCATCAATATGATAACATACATGTTCACTGTACGACACGGAATTCATGTGGATAAGGAGGGGAAGTGCAGATCTGACCACGTTCTGCAAACTATGTCTGAATTTTCATTTCTTTATCCAGAGTAACCGGGAATCAGCAGCTGGACCAGTAATAAATCCAGCTGGGAAAAGCAGATGACCCTAATCCATCCAAGCAATACAGGAGCGGGGGAAGGAAGTGCTCAGTAAACAAGCCCCGGAAATGGAGGCTTCATAACGTTTATGCAGAACTAAACTTGACCCTTTTTTTTTTTTATATATTTTTTGCTTCTATCAACTATGATCCCAAAAACTTGTTTCTGCAAAAAATAAAAAAATAACCCCGAGCAGCCCCACATTGGTTACACGTCGCCTTACAGCGAAATATCGATAAATCCGTAAATGTAGATGAATGTAAGGTAAAAGAAAAAAATTACGATAAAAAAAGTGGTAAAACACCAGGTAAAAGGGATACAGGAAGGGCGTAGAGCAGGGGTCAGCAACCTCCTGCACACAAGCGGTTAAAATCTACAACTCCCAGCGTGCTTCATTCACTTCTGTGGAAGCTCCAAGAACAGCTGAGTAAGTATGTATGCTGGGGGTTGTAGTTTCACACCGCTGGAATGCCGGAAGGTTGCTGACCCCTGACCTAGAGCTTTGGTGGTTGGTAAACTTCAGCCACCAGCGCCAGCCAGCTGCTGCTAAAGCAACTGAAGCCATGTGATGCTAGAAAAGGAGCCTTAAACACTAGCTAGAAAAGATGGGGTCTCTGAACATGATGAATACACAAACTGAAATGGGTTGAGAGGATGACCAACGTAACGGGTGACTGTAGGTGGATGACCAACGTAACGGGTGACTGTAGGTGGATGACCAACGTAACGGGTGACTGTAGGTGGATGACCAACGTAACGGGTGACTGTAGGTGGATGACCAACGTAACGGGTGACTGTAGGTGGATGACCAACGTAACGGGTGACTGTAGGTGGATGACCAACGTAACGGGTGACTGTAGGTGGATGACCAACGTAACGGGTGACTGTAGGTGGATGACCAACGTAACGGGTGACTGTAGGTGGATGACCAACGTAACGGGTGACTGTAGGTGGATGACCAACGTAACGGGTGACTGTAGGTGGATGACCAACGTAACGGGTGACTGTAGGTGGATGACCAACGTAACGGGTGACTGTAGGTGGATGACCAACGTAACGGGTGACTGTAGGTGGATGACCAACGTAACGGGTGACTGTAGGTGGATGACCAACGTAACGGGTGACTGTAGGTGGATGACCAACGTAACGGGTGACTGTAGGTGGATGATCAACGTAACGGGTGACTGTAGGTGGATGACCAACGTAACGGGTGACTGTAGGTGGATGACCAACGTAACGGGTGACTGTAGGTGGATGACCAACGTAACGGGTGACTGTAGGTGGATGACCAACGTAACGGGTGACTGTAGGTGGATGACCAACGTAACGGGTGACTGTAGGTGGATGACCAACGTAACGAGTGACTGTAGGTGGATGACCAACGTAATGAGTGACTGTAGGTGGATGACCAATGTAACGAGTGTCTGTAGGTGGATGACCAACGTAATGAGCGGCTGCAGGTGGATGACCAACGTAATGAGCGGCTGCAGGTGGATGACCAACATAACGGGTGACTGCAGGTGGATGACCAACATAAAGAGTGACTGTAGGTGGATGACCAATGTAACGGGTGACTGCAGGTGGATGACCAACGTAACGAGTGACTGTAGGTGTATGACCAACATAATGAGTGACTGCAGGTGTATGACCAACGTAATGAGTGACTGTAGGTGGATGACCAACGTAACGAGTGTCTGCGGGTGGATGACCAACATAACGGGTGACTGCAGGTGGATGACCAACATAATGAGTGACTGCAGATGGATGACCAACGTAACGAGTGACTGTAGGTGGATGACCAACATAACGGGTGACTGTAGGTGGATGACCAACGTAACGAGTGACTGCAGGTGGATGACCAACGTAACGAGTGACTGCAGGTGGATGACCGTACTGAGTGAGCCTTGAAGGCAAACTAATCAGTATCTAGTAATGGACAGTACAGAAATCGGTTCAGAATAATTACCAACAGTCCTAAATTTGTAGGGACTGTTCCCAATTTATAGAGACAGTCCTGGCAGGAGTCCTGCGGTGACAAAGGGCTTGGCTTATGCATGCCCCTACCATAAGTAGCCATTCCCAGGGCGGGGCTTACATGACCTAAATTTACCAACAACAATGTTAGCAATTAGGGTCTGGTGTCCTATTTATACCCCAGCCAGAAATCCTAGCAGAAGGGCAGGAAAGAGGGCTTCCCTTCAATAAAGACAGGATTCTTTCCTGTAAGAGCAGCAGACTGTGTCATTTGTTGGTGCACCACAAAATGAAGTCCCCGCTCTCCCCCTCATCCACCTACCCATCAGATAGAGGTTCTCGGGCGTGGTGACCGGGATGTTCACGAGCTTTAGATCCTCTTCTTCCCCTTTATCCCAGGGATTGGTGTTAATACAGGTACAGCTGTGACACGAGTTGACACTTCGAACCTAAATCACAAAGGAAAGAGATTTTATGCCAGCGGCTGCACAGGTGAGCGAGCACCGCCACCTCTTCCTGGGCCAGTGACGCCTTCATCGGTCACCTAGGTGCAGCTCAGGCCCATATGTATACTGCTCCTACTGACTTCAATAGGTGTATGAGTACAGTGCTCGCCTATCTCCGGAACTGCCATAGAAATGAATGGAGCGGCCGCTCTGTTCATTTCAGGGAGTCCCAAAGAGTACGGGGCCCCCATTTTCGTGATTGGTAGGGGGTCCCAGTGGTAGGACCCTACCGATATAAACCGATTAGGGATGACTTTATATAACCTGTTTTTTATATTTTTTCCTAAAACGGAAACAGCGCCACTGACAGGTTCCATCTAGAATTGCAACTCAGTCCCCCCACCCCCCACTTAAAGGGAATCTGCCACCAGGAAAATCACCGTTAGGGCTCATGCACACGACTGTATGGATCTTGCGGTCTGCAAAACACGGATCCGCAAAAAATACGGATGACGTCCGTGTGCATTCCGTATTTTGTGGAACGGAGAAGGTTGCTGACGTCTCATCTTTCATCAGGACAAAAAAAACTAAAACTTACTGAAGCCAGACTCTGCACGGATCCGGAGTATTTACTGTTCAGTCCTCCGTTGAGGTGCAGCTGCGACCCCTTCTCCTTCACTGACGCCAGGGACAGGGTGAGATTCTGCCGGCTGCTGGAGCAGCTGGAGCCTGCAGTGCGGACAAAGAGAGGAGCACGTGGACTAGACGTATCATGTACACGCGTGGATCAGAGGACGGCACAACCCTGTTCTATCCTGATCTACTTGACTCCAATACCTTTCCTTACCCCCATCACGCCCTGTCCTCACTCCAACATAATCACAAGCAGAGAAGTTGCTGCCTGAAATGCTCTGTGCTGCTGGGGACTCTATGACTTCTCTAGGGTCTCCGTTTCTCTTCCTCCACATTGGTCCTGTCAATATAACCTTAATCATTAGCGGAATGTATCACTGGCTCCTAATAAGATCAATGGATGCTTCTCACGTCTCCTGAAATACTCTGTGCTGCTGGGGAACCTATTACCATGACCTCTCTGTGGTCTCCAATCCCCTTTCTCCACTTTGCTCTAGTCATTACTGCCTTAAATCAAGACTGAGAAGGCCACTGCCCCCCCCCCCCCATAAGAACAAACACACGCCTTCTCCTGAAATACTCTGTGCTGCTGCGACTCCACTCCTCACTCTATGTCCGAAATCTCGTCTTCTTTGCCACATCATGACACTGTCCTAGCCACAAACAGTACTGCCATTATTTCCTTAATCACCGATGAAGAAGGTCAGCACACGACTCCTAAAATACTCTGTGCTGCTGGGCACTCTACTCCTTCCTGATTTCTTCAGTTTTCCTCCTAACATCATGAAACTGCCCCTGTTACCTGCAACCCTACTATTATTTACATAATCACAGGAATAGACAGGTCAAACTGCGTTGCACAAGATCAGCATGTCCCTCTACTGAAAATACTCTGTGCTGCTGTGTGCCCTACACTATTTTACTCTACGACCGTGACCTCCCTACTTACTACCATTCCCTCTGTTATATCCCAGCACCACCAAGCTGTACTAAGTACTACCATAGCATGACTTGGCACGTTCAACATGCTCCTCTCCTGAAATACTCTGAACTGCTGTGGGCCCCACACTATGGTAGTCTACAACTGTGACCTCCCTTCTTGCCTCCATTCTCTCTTTTACATCCTGGCACTACCATGCCATCTTTACTTCTGTTATTACACCCTTTGGCAAGATCAGCACACTCCTCTCCTGAAATACTCTGTGCTTCTGTGTGCCCTACACTGTGTAACTCTATGGTTGTGACCTCCCCTTTTTTCCCTTCATTCTCTCTGTTATATCCCCGAATCACTATGGCGTCCTCACTGCTACTAGAACAACACTGGGCAAGATCAGCACATTGCTCTCCTGAAATACTCTGTGCTGCTGTGGGCACTACACTGTGACTTCCCCTCTTCCCTCTGTTACATCCCGGCACCACCATGCCATCCTCGCTACCATTATCACATCGTTGGGTGACATCAAAACGCTCCTCTCCTGAAATACTCTGTGCTGCTCTCTCGTCACTCCAGAGAACAATCCATGTACGTGAACCCACCTTTCTCGGAGGCGGCGTTCCTGGTGCAGTCCAGCAGGAGATTTCCCGGCTCCCAGGAAGGAACTGCGCTTTTCTTCTTCCCTCTTCTCCTTTTAAAGTGACGAGCCAGAAAAATAATGGACACAGTCCCGACGGCGGTGACCGCGAGGATCTTCTTCAGCCCGGGATAAGACTTCAGCTGCAAGACGCAGAGAACGGCTCATAACCAACAAATCTTAAAAAAAAACATCACACAGGTGTAAAGCGTTCATCTCCTGCAGGTTACCTGCGTGAGCGAGCTGCACAGGGACAAAGGGAAATCCATGACACGCAGGGCGGCCATCTTGAGCATGTGCTGCGTCTCCATCGTGGGGTCTTCCGGGGAGGCCATACATTCCGGTGACCTCTTCTGAGGACCAAAAATAAGGTAAAAACTATTCTGAGGAAATGGAAAAAGTAATATAGAACATGGGCGGCTGCGATGCGCATACTTACCAGCATTCTAGTTGGTAAATTCGGGGCCCCCCCAAAAAAATCCACCTGGGACCACCCACTTTTGGGTGGGTCTTACAGAAGCCCCACCCATTTCCAACCCTGCACAGCCCAAATTTGCCAGGACTGTCTCTGAAAATTAGGGACCACAGACAACTATGGATGGCCGCAAAAACTTGCGGGTTAACGGGGAAGCAATTTAAAATTCGACCATTGGCACCTGCGGTTGGGTGGGTAGGAATGGGCTACACTGCCACTTTTTATAGCGCAACTGATTGATTTTAAAAGGGCATCTGTCACCGGCTGACCTGTTGGCAGCTGAAGGCATCTGTGTTGGTCCCATGTTCATATGTGCCCCCCCCCCCGCATTACTGAGAAAAATTGAGTTTTATTATATGCAAATGAGCCGTTGCCATTACACCTTGAGGCTCCGCTCTCTCTGCAAGTGCTGCGCCCTCTGCACTTTGATTGACAGGACCGGGTGTGATGACGTTTACACTGCCTGGACCTGTCAAAGTGCAGAGGGCGCGGCGGTTCACATGGGGGACTTTGCGGATTTCGGGGTGGATCCTGTCGTTTTCAGGGGGAGTCCACGCTGCAGCAGATTATTTCTGCGCGGTTTCTTCAGGTTTGCCTCATTTTTGCAATGATTTTATTTTTTAAATGGCACCCACATAAAAAAAACGTAAACGCACAGCTTCTGCAGTGAACGTCGGAGACCTTGCCGCAAACAGCGCCTCTTGTTCCGGCACAAACTCCTCTAGATTCCCCAAAAAATCATCGTCATAGGATTTTTTATTTTTTTTGCACACAGCAGAAAAAAGTGCCTCTTATCCGGGGGATTACAGGTGGTCAGCGCCCCTGAGCCGGGCCGTATACTACATGTGGTCAATGGACTCCGTCTACACTACGACCGCCCCGCAGCAGCCACCGGGTCTTCTCCGAACAATCCCTCTAGCATCTAGTTTTCTGTAATTCTGCGCTATATAATGCACTGTTCATGAATAGAACACCAAAACTGCAGTAACGACTGACACACACACAGATCTTTTGTTAGACACACCAACTATTGGTCAGATAATCAGGGAGCGCAGGACACAGGGAGATGCCACTCCACATGGACAGGTGTCACAGACAACTGGGGGGCTCCTGGTACTATGGGGGGTCACTGCCTGCATGATGCACAGGGACACATGACCTATGATGACACACTATGGATCCCTGAGGGGAGGGGGTGCTCTGTCTACAGGGGGGCTCCTGGTACTATGGGGGGTCACTGCCTGCATGGTGCACATGCTGTCCACAGGGACCCCACACATGACCTATGACGACACACTATGGATCCCTGAAGGGAGGGGGTGCTCTGTTTACAGGGGGGCTCCTGGTACTATGGGGGGCACTGCCTGCGTGGTGCACATGCTGTCCACAGGGACCCCACACATGACATAGGATGACACACTATGGATCCCTGAGGGGAGGGGGGGGCTCTGTCTACAGGGGGGCTCCTGGTACTATGGGGGGCACTGCCTGCGTGGTGCACATGCTGTCCACAGGGACCCCACACATGACCTATGATGACACACTATGGATCCCTGAGGGGAGGGGGTGCTCTGTCTACAGGGGGGCGGCCTCTCTGTGTAGGGGTCTCTGGCTGCGCCCAGTATGGATCACTTACCTGTCTCACACTGGCTGCCTTCCCAGCACAGATGGATCCTGAGGAGGAGGAGGAGGAGGAGGAGGAGCGGGGACTGCTTCCGGGGAAGAGGCCGGTTACAATGTAGCAGAGAGGAGATGCTGAGATCCACGAGGGGACAATGGGGTGACTGGTGGTCAGTGAGGGGACAATGGGGTGACTGGTGGGCAGTAAGGGGACAATGGGGTGACTGGTGGGCAGTGAGGGGACAATGGGGTGACTGGTGGGCAGTGAGGGGACAATGGGGTGACTGGTGGACAGTGAGGGGACAATGGAGTGACTGGTGGGCAGTGAGGGACAATAGGGTGACTGGTGGATAGTGAAGGGACAATGGGGTGACTGGTGGATAGTGAAGGGACAATGGGGTGACTGGTGGGCAGTGAGGGACAATGGGTTGACTGGTGGGCAGTGAGGGACAATGGGGTGACTGGTGGTCAGTGAGGGGACAATGGTGTGACTGGTGGGCAGCGAGGGGACAATGTGGTGACTGGTGGGCAGAGAGGGTGCTATAGGGTGACTGGTGGGCAGCGAGGGTGCTATAGGGTGACTGGTGGGAAGTGAGGGGGCTGTAGGGTGACTGGTGGACAGCGAGGGGACAATGGGGTGACTGGTGGTCAGTGAGGGGACAATGGGGTGACTGGTGGTCAGTGAGGGGACAATGGGGTGACTGGTGGTCAGTGAGGGGACAATGGGGTGACTGGTGGGCAGTGAGGGGACAATGGGGTGACTGGTGGGCAGTGAGGGACAATGGGTTGACTGGTGGGCAGTGAGGGACAATGGGGTGACTGGTGGACAGCGAGGGGACAATGGGGTGACTGGTGGGCAGCGAGGGGATAATGTGGTGACTGGTGGGCAGTGAGGGGACAATGTGGTGACTGGTGGGCAGTGAGGGGACAATGTGGTGACTGGTGGGCAGTGAGGGGACAATGTGGTGACTGGTGGGCAGCGAGGATGCTATAGGGTGACTGGTGGGAAGTGAGGGGGCTGTAGGGTGACTGGTGGACAGCGAGGGGACAATGGGGTGACTGGTGGGCAGCGAGGGTGCGATAGGGTGACTGGTGGGAAGTGAGGGGGCTATACGGTGACTGGTGGGTGGCAAGAGGGCTACCTGGTGATTGGTGGGCAATGAAAAGCACTATGCCCTGTGGGGCGGACAGTGAGGAGAGCCGTGCCCTGGTATCGGGAGTCTCCATACAGGCCTATCTCCCTAGTATCCCTGTTTTGGAGGGACAGTCCCTGATTTTGACCCCAAACCCTCATCCCTCATTGTTCCCGAAGGTTGGTCTCAACCATTGCATTATTAGGAAAGACATATGGGGTCATTTATCAAACTGGTGTAAAGTAGAACTGGCCTAGTTGCCCATAACAACCAATCAGATTCCACCTTTCATTTTGGACAGCTCATTTGGAAAATGAAAGGTGGAATCTGATTGGTTGCTATGGGCAACTAGGCCAGTTCTACTTTACACCAGTTTGATAAATGACCCCATAGTATTTTGCAGTGTTTTTCCTGCATTTTGTTTTTACACTGCAGTCAGATATTGGCTGTAAGGGCCCATTCGCACGACCGTATGTACGGATCCGCACCTGTTTTGCGGAAGGTCTGCGGATCCATTCATTTCTATGGGCCTTCAAATGATGCGGACAGACACTGCGGCTCCACAAAAATAAACTTCAATGTTCAATACTTGTCCGCAGAAAACGTTCCGTGGACCCATACAAGTCTATGGGTCCACAAAAATGCGGATTACAACGGAAATGTTTTCCATATGTAATCCGCCTTTTTGTGGAAGAACGGTTCCACTTTTGTGCGGATCCGCAAAGCAGTACAGTCATGTGAATGGGCCCTAAGGCAGCAGGGAAATAGTAAATGTGCTGCAAACAGTGCAATTTTGTTAATTTCGTGTTTTTACATTATGCAGTAACGTGCTGTGTTTTCAGGAAATTTTTTTCAGAGATTTCTATAAAAATAAAGTAAAACACGTATAACCAAAAAAAAGACCGAAACAAAACTGTGATGGAAATCTTGGTGTCTGTTCATATGGCCGAAAATCCACGTCCGAAAAATCCAACCATGTGTTTTATGCGGAATGAATCTGTGGCAGAAATCTGTGGCGGACCTCAGCATTTCTACGTCGCGTAGCGTTTCTTAATGCCGACTGCAGCGGGTGAAATCCGCTGTGGAAATTGGCACAGTAGGTCAATTTTATGTTACGTTTTTTATTTCTTTTGCTGCTCCCAAATCCGCAGATCTTCTGTCCTGTCTGGCTGTTCCAGCTCCTTGGGTCCCTGGCTCCATTCTGCAATCTTTGGGTCCTAACCTGACGGATGGACGGGGTGGTCATGTGCGCCTCTGCAGCCAATGCTGCCCCCAACTGGCATGTCAGTACTTGATTGGCCGCAGCGGTGGACATGACTATGTCCATCTGGAGGTTTAGGTCTCATGTACGTCAAAGTGTGGTCAACAAGGCACGGGCACCCAGGGGCGGATTAAAGGGAGTCTGTCATCAACATTTCACCTTTGTAACCCTTCCCATAGCTTTCTAGCATCCTTACAGTTAATAAAAACGTTACCTTTCCAATCAATCCTGGACTTATAAAACCGGCAAAAAACATCTTTGTAGCATATGCAAATGCGGGCTCGCAAGTGCCCAGGGGCGGCGTTACCCTCGTAGGTGCCCTGCTAGCTCAGCCTTTTCTTTGCTTCCCCCCGCCCGCCCATCCCTTCCCTCTGTCCGCCTAACTACTAACTTCTTGTTTCGCTGACATCCCATGCCTGCGCACTCAGTCCGTCGGCCGGCACATGCGCACTGCGATGCCCATTCCTTGTACGGCATCACAGTAATTAATGCGCATGCGCTGGCTTCGCGCCGTTAGCCGGCGCATGTGCATTAATTACTGTGATGCCGTACAAGGAATGGGCATCGCAGTGCGCATGCGCCGGCCGACGGACTGAGTGCGCAGGCGCGGGCTGAGCTAGCAGGGCATCTACGAGGGTAACACCGCCCCTGGGCACTTGCGAGCCCGCATTTGCATATGCTACAAAGATGTTTTTTGCCGGTTTTATAAGTCCAGGATTGATCAGAAAGGTAACGTTTTTATTACCGTAACTGTAAGGATGCTAGAAAGCTATGGGAAGGGTTACAAAGGTTAAATGTTGATGACAGACCCCCTTTGGGTCCATTCACACGTCCGTTATTTATTTCCTGATCTGTTCCGCAAAAAAGGAAAAGATCAGGAAAGAAACAACGGACGTGTGAATGGACCCTTTAAGTGCATGATAGGCCCGGGGCTGTCTAGGTGCAGCTCTGTCCCATCTGAGTGATTGGGTCTGAGCTGCAGTACCAAGCACAGTGCTATCAAATGGACAGCGCTGTGTTTGGTAACGAGCAAAGAGTCTGCGGTGCTCGCTGGAACATCGCGGTCTCCTCAAACAGCTGATTGGCGGGGGGTGCCAGGAGTCGGACCCCCACCATCTCATAACTCTCTGAGTACAAATGTCATAGATGTTACCTGCAGTCCTATGTAACACCCCACATAACTCAGTGAACTATTGTGTTATGTGGGGTGTTACATAGGACTGCATGGAACATCTACTACATTATCTGCACACAGAAAGTTATCACTGTTATCTGGGCTGTTACATAGGACTGCAGGTGACAAATTAAAATTTTAGTCGCCAAATTTAAAATACATATGATTATGATAAAAAGAAGACTTGGAGGAGAGGATGAGACGCAGGTCACAGTACTGAGCCAGCTCTACATGTAGGGGAATACAGCACCACATACCTGTTACATCCAGTGACATCTCCTGTCATGTAGACCTTCTCTTTCCGCTTCTCCTCCGTTTGACCCGGACCGCCATGACAAATTCTTTCAGCCACATCTCGTCTCTTCAGAGTTTGTTACACAGACAAGTTAGATTTCTCATAATTGGGATCATTTATCAAACTGGTGTAAAGTAGAACTGGCTTAGGTGCCCATAGCAGCCAATCAGATTCCACCTTTCATTTTCCAATAGAGCTGTGAAAAATTAAAGGTGAAATCTGTTGCTATGGGTAACTAACCCAGTTCTACTTTACACCAGTTTGATAAATTACCCCAAAGGTCCCTATAGTGTCTACAGCAATTATAATGTCCCCTACAGTGCCCCCAGTAATAATAACACCCTATATTGTGCTCCAGGTAATAATCCCTGTATAGTGTCCCCAAAAATAATGTCCCCCTAATAGAAACGCCCCCACACTGCCCCATATAGTAATTTCCCCCACACTACCCCATATAGTAATTTCCCCCACACTGCCCCATATAGTAATTTCCCCCACACTGACCCATATAGTAATTTCCCCACACTGCCCCATATAGTAATTTCCCCCACACTGCCCCATATAGTAATTTCCCCCACACTGCCCCATACAGTAATTTCTCCCACACTGCCCCATATAGTAATTTCCCCACACTGCCCCATATAGTAATTTCTCCCACACTGCCCCATATAGTAATTTCCCCCACACTGCCCCATATAGTAATTTCCCCCACACTGCCCCATACAGTAATTTCCCCCACACTGCCCCATACAGTAATTTCCCCCACACTGCCCCATATAGTAATTTCCCCCACACTGCCCCATATAGTAATTTCCCCCACACTGCCCCATACAGTAATTTCCCCCACACTGCCCCATATAGTAATTTCCCCCACACTGCCCCATATAGTAATTTCCCCCACACTGCCCCATATAGTAATTTCCCCCACACTGCCCCATATAGTAATTTCCCCCACACTGCCCCATATAGTAATTTCCCCCACACTGCCCCATATAGTAATTTCCCCCACACTGCCCCATATAGTAATTTCCCCCACACTGCCCCATATAGTAATTTCCCCCACACTGCCCCATATAGTAATTTCCCCCACACTGCCCCATATAGTAATTTCCCCCACACTGCCCATATAGTAATTTCCCCCACACTGCCCCATATAGTAATTTCCCCACACTGCCCCATATAGTAATTTCCCCCACACTGCCCCATATAGTAATTTCCCCCACACTGCCCCATATAGTAATTTCCCCCACACTGCCCATATAGTAATTTCCCCCACACTGCCCCATATAGTAATTTCCCCCACACTGCCCCATATAGTAATTTCCCCCACACTGCCCCATATAGTAATTTCCCCCACACTGCCCCATATAGTAATTTCCCCCACACTGCCCCATATAGTAATTTCCCCCACACTGCCCCATATAGTAATTTCCCCCACACTGCCCCATATAGTAATTTCCCCCACACTGCCCCCATATAGTAATTTCCCCCACACTGCCCCATATAGTAATTTCCCCCACACTGCCCCATATAGTAATTTCCCCCACACTGCCCCCATATAGTAATTTCCCCCACACTGCCCCCATATAGTAATTTCCCCCCACACTTGCCCCATATAGTAATTTCCCCCACACTGCCCCATATAGTAATTTCCCCCACACTGCCCATATAGTAATTTCCCCCACACTGCCCCATATAGTAATTTCCCCCACACTGCCCCATATAGTAATTTCCCCCACACTGCCCCCATATAGTAATTTCCCCCACACTGCCCCATATAGTAATTTCCCCCACACTGCCCCATATAGTAATTTCCCCCACTACTGCCCCCTATAGTAATTTCCCCCACACTGCCCCCATATAGTAATTTCCCCCACACTGCCCCATATAGTAATTTCCCCCACACTGCCCCATATAGTAATTTCCCCCACACTGCCCCATATAGTAATTTCCCCCACACTGCCCCATATAGTAATTTCCCCCACACTGCCCCATATAGTAATTTCCCCCCACACCTGCTCCATATAGTAATTTCCCCCACACTGCCCCATATAGTAATTTCCCCACACTGCCCCCATATAGTAATTTCCCCCACACTGCCCCCATATTAGTAATTTCCCCCACACTGCCACATATAGTAATTCCCCCACACTGCCCCATATAGTAATTTCCCCCACACTGCCCCCATATAGTAATTTCCCCCACACTGCCCCATATAGTAATTTCCCCCCCCACTGCCCCCATATAGTAATTTCCCCCACACTGACACCATATAGTAATTTCCCCCACACTGCCCCATATAGTAATTTCCCCCCACACTGACCCATATAGTAATTTCCCCCACACTGCCCCAATATAGTAATTTCCCCCACACTGCCCCATATAGTAATTTCCCCCACACTGCCCTATATAGTAATTTCCCCCACACTGCCCCCCATATAGTAATTTCCCCCACACTGCCCCCATATAGTAATTTCCCCCACACTGCCCCATATAGTAATTTCCCCCACACTGCCCCATATAGTAATTTCCCCCACACTGCCCCCATCTAGTAATTTCCCCTCACCACCAGACCCCATCTCATAGTAATTTCCCCCACACTGCCCCATATAGTAATTTTCCCCCCCCACTGCCCCATATAGTAATTTCCCCCACACTGCCCCATATAGTAATTTCCCCCACACTGCCCCATATAGTAATTTCCCCCACACTGCCCCATATAGTAATTTCCCCCACACTGCCCCATATAGTAATTTCCCCCACACTGCCCCCATATAGTAATTTCCCCCACACTGCCCCATATAGTAATTTCCCCCACACTGCCCCATATAGTAATTTCCCCCACACTGCCCCATATAGTAATTTCCCCCACACTGCCCCCATATAGTAATTTCCCCCACACTGCCCCCATATAGTAATTTCCCCCACACTGCCCCCATATAGTAATTTCCCCCACACTGCCCCATATAGTAATTTCCCCCACACTGCCCCATATAGTAATTTCCCCCACACTGCCCCATATAGTAATTTCCCCCACACTGCCCCATATAGTAATTTCCCCACACTGCCCCATATAGTAATTTCCCCCACACTGCCCCATATAGTAATTTCCCCCACACTGCCCCATATAGTAATTTCCCCCACACTGCCCCATATAGTAATTTCCCCCACACTGCCCCCATATAGTAATTTCCCCCACACTGCCCCATATAGTAATTTCCCCCACACTGCCCCATATAGTAATTTCCCCCACACTGCCCCATATAGTAATTTCCCCCACACTGCCCCATATAGTAATTTCCCCCACACTGACTCTATATAGTAATTTCCCCCACACTGCCCCATATAGTAATTTCCCCACACTGCCCCATATAGTAATTTCCCCCCACACTGCCCCCATAGTAATTTCCCCCACACTGCCCCATATAGTAATTTCCCCCCACACTGCCCCCATATAGTAATTTCCCCCCACACTGCCCCATATAGTAATTTCCCCCACACTGCCCCATATAGTAATTTCCCCCACACTGCCCATATAGTAATTTCCCCACACTGCCCCCATATAGTAATTTCCCCACACTGCCCATATAGTAATTTCCCCCACACTGCCCCCATATAGTAATTTCCCCCACACTGCCCCCATATAGTAATTTCCCCCACACTGCCCCATATAGTAATTTCCCCCACACTGCCCCATATAGTAATTTTCCCCCACACTGCCCCATATAGTAATTTCCCCCACACTGCCCCATATAGTAATTTCCCCCACACTGCCCCATATAGTAATTTCCCCCACACTGCCCCATATAGTAATTTCCCCCACACTGCCCCATATAGTAATTTCCCCCACACTGCCCCATATAGTAATTTCCCCCCACACTGCCCCATATAGTAATTTCCCCCACACTGCCCCATATAGTAATTTCCCCCACACTGCCCCATATAGTAATTTCCCCCACACTGCCCCATATAGTAATTTCCCCCACACTGCCCCATATAGTAATTTCCCCCACACTGCCCCATATAGTAATTTCCCCCCACACTGCCCCATATAGTAATTTCCCCCACACTGCCCCATATAGTAATTTCCCCCACACTGCCCCATATAGTAATTTCCCCCACACTGCCCCATATAGTAATTTCCCCCACACTGCCCCATATAGTAATTTCCCCCACACTGCCCCATATAGTAATTTCCCCCACACTGCCCCATATAGTAATTTCCCCACACTGCCCCATATAGTAATTTCCCCCACACTGCCCCCATATAGTAATTTCCCCCACACACACTGCCCCATATAGTAATTCCCCCACACTGCCCCCATATAGTAATTTCCCCCACCACTGCCCCCATATAGTAATTTCCCCCACACTGCCCCCAATATAGTAATTTTCCCCCACACTGCCCCCATATAGTAATTTCCCCCACACTGCCCCATATAGTAATTTCCCCACACCTGCCCCATATAGTAATTTCCCCCACACTGCCTCCATATAGTAATTCCCCCACACTGCCCCCCATATAGTAATTTCCGCCCACACTGCCCCAATTAGTAATTTCCCCCACACTGCCCCCATATAGTAATTTTCCCCCACACTGCCCCCATATAGTAATTTCCCCCCACACTGCCCCCATATAGTAATTCCCCCACACTGCCCATATAGTAATTTCCCCCACACTGCCCCATAGAGTAATTTTCCCCCACACTGCCCCCATATAGTTAATTTCCCCCCACTGCCCCATATAGTAATTTCCCCCACACTGCCTCTATATAGTAATTTCCCCACACTGCCCCATATAGTAATTTCCCCCACACTGCCCCATATAGTAATTTCCCCCACACTGCCCCATATAGTAATTTCCCCCACACTGGCCCCATATAGTAATTTCCCCACACTGCCCCATATAGTAATTTCCCCCACACTGCTCCCATATAGTAATTTCCCCACACTGCCCCCATATAGTAATTTCCCCCACACTGCCCCATATAGTAATTTCCCCCACACTGCCCATATAGTAATTTCCCCCACACTGCCCCATATAGTAATTTCCCCCACACTGCCCCATATAGTAATTTCCCCACACTGCCCCCATATAGTAATTTTCCCCACACTGCCCCATATAGTAATTTCCCCCACACTGCCCCATATAGTAATTTCCCCCACACTGCCCCATATAGTAATTTCCCCCACACTGCCCCATATAGTAATTTCCCCCACACTGCCCCATATAGTAATTTCCCCCACACTGCCCCCATATAGTAATTTCCCCCACACTGCCCCTATAGTAATTTCCCCCACACTGCCCCCATATAGTAATTTCCCCCACACTGCCCCATATAGTAATTTCCCCCACACTGCCCCATATAGTAATTTCCCCCACACTGCCCCATATAGTAATTTCCCCCACCACTGCCCCATATAGTAATTTTCCCCCACACTGCCCCATATAGTAATTTCCCCCACACTGCCCCATATAGTAATTTCCCCCACACTGCCCCATTACATTAATTCTCCCTCACAATGCCCCATACTAGTCATTCTCCCCACACTTGCCCCCCATATAGTAATTTCCCACACACTGCCCAATCTAGTAATTTCCCCCACCACTGCCCCATATAGTAATTTCCCACCAACACTGTCCCCATACCTAGTAATTTTCCCCACACTGCCCCATACTAGTAATTTCCCCCACACTGCCCTCATCTAGTAATTCCCCCCACAATGCCCTCTCTCAGTAATTTCCCCACACTGACTCTACTATAGTAATTTCCCCCACACTGCCCCATATAGTAATTTCCCCCACAATGACCCTTATAGTAATTGCCCCCACACTGCCCTCTATATAGTAATTTCCCCCACACTGCCCCCCTATTAGTAATTTCCCCCACACTGCCCATATAGTAATTTCCCCCACATGACTCTATATAGTAATTTCCACCACACTGACTCTATATAGTAATTTCCCCCACACTGCCCCATATAGTAATTTCCCCCCACACTGCCCCATATAGTAATTTCCCCCACACTGCCCCATATAGTAATTTTCCCCCACACTGCCCCATATAGTAATTTCCCCCACACTGCCCCATATAGTAATTTCCCCCACACTGCCCCATATAGTAATTTCCTCCCACACTGCCCCATATAGTAATTTCCCCCCACACTGCCCCATATAGTAATTTCCTCCCACACTGCTCCATATAGTAATTCCCCCCACACTGCCCCATGTAGTAATTCCCCCCACAAAGTAATTTGCCCCCCACACTGCCCCATTAGATAATTTGCCCCCACACTGCCGTTCATTAAGTAATTTGCCCCCCCACACTGCCCCCATCAAGTAATAACCCCCCACACTGCCCCCATTAGATAATTTGCCCCGACACTGCCATCCATTAAGTAATTTGCCCCCCCCCCACTGCCCTCACAGTATTAATTCCCCCCATGGTAGTAATTTGCCCCCACAGTATTAATTTCTCCACACTGCCCTAACAGTATTAATTCCCCCCCTGGTAGTAATTTGCCCCCACAGTATTAATTTTCCCCACACTAGTCATTTGCCCCCACGTAGTAGTTTGCCCCCCACTGTCCCTTCAGTGATGTCCCCCAAAATTGGCAAACAAGAAATAAAAAAAATAAAAGCTAATACTTACCTGTGTCCCAGCCGGCGCTCACTCGCTGATGGTGCAGGCGCGCTGCGCACACACGTCAGTGTGCTGTGTCCGGGCACAGGCGCGGTGCGATGTCATCATGCCCGCCTGCGCCGGGATTTTACTACTGCATAGGCTTTAGGCCTACTAGACCTGAAGCCTATGGCGGTGGTCGGCGGCGGGGCAGGGAACTATGTGCTCCTGTGCCCTGCCGTAGTTTGTGGGCGTTTGGGTTGGCATTGGGCCCCCCAGCGATGCAGGGGCTACAAACCCAAACGCCCCAATTATAATCCGCCACTGCGGGCACTGACCGTAGGGCCGCTGTATGCGGACGCAGAATCCATTCACTTGAATGTTGTCTACGGTTTGCACCGCAAAAAAGTAGTGCATGCATGCAGAGTCACGGACAGAAAACCGTGGAAGCACCATGGTAGTGCTACCGTGCCTCCGTACAGCACCTTCCAGATTGCGGGCGCATTCAAGTGAAAGGGTCCGCGTCCGTGATACAGTGTGCACATGGCCGGTGCCTGTATATTGCGGAACCACTCTTTGCAAGCAACAATACGGGAATCAGCCGACAAAGATCGCGTGCATGAGCCTTTATACAGAGCCCGGGAGCAGGTAAGGCCAGGTTCACATGTCCGTTATTTCCATCCGGCTACATTCAAACAACAGAATTTCTGGGTCCACATCTGTTTCGCAATCTTGCGGAACGTGTCGGACCCATTCATTTCAATGGGGGCGGACAGCACACCGTGTGCTGTCCAAATCCGTAGTTCCGTTCTGCGGAAAAAAAATAGAACATGTCCTAGTCTTGTCCGCAATTGCAAACAAGAATAGGCATATTCTATGATAGCGGCGGTATGTACGGTCCGCAAATTGCGGAATGCAGATGGGCCGGTATCCGTGTTTTGCTGATCCGCAAAACACCACGGTCGTGTGAATGTAGCCTTAGGCCCCTTACAGATGAGCGTGTGCGGATGCGTTGCAAATGCTTTCAGTGAAAAATGCGCTGATCTATGTGAAGGCTTCACTACTAAGGTCCCATTCACGTGACGGTACGGTCACTGTGCCCGGGCTGCAAACAGCGTGTCCGCCATACACGGGCACCGACTGTGTGAAATCCGTGCCTTTGACTTGAATGGGTACGGCGGCCATACGTGTGAATGGGCCCTTGGGCTGGACAACCCCTTTAAAAGCCACACAGTTGGATTCTGCTGCATACTTCGGCACTGCTGTGGGTGAAATCCGCTGCGGCAATCCACACAACAGCGCAATTTTTGCTGCAAATCAGTTTGCTGCTTCAAACGTGCTGCGGACTTGATCCCATCCACTTAGGTTACATGCAGTTTGCAGTGCGCTTTACGTATATGTGCGATCCCTGCTCCTGACCTAAGGCTGAACATATACAGTAGTGAATGCAAGTAAGGCCTCATGCACACCAACGTTGTTGTGTTCCGTGATCCGTTTCCGTTTTCGTGTGTCTTCCTTTATTTTTGGAGGATCACCAGACATGAAGGAAAGTAAAAAAAGTGTAAGTCAAGTTTGCCATGCAAATGAAAGAAAAAAAGCGGACGCGGATGACAATCTTGTGTGCCTCCGAGTTTTTTCACGGACTCATTGACTTGAATGGGTCCACGAACCGTTTTCCGTAAAAAAAAAAATATAGGACAGGTTATATTTTTTTGACGGACTGGAACCATGGATCACGGACGCGGATGACAAACGATGCATTAGCCGAGTTTTCAACAGACCCATTGAAAGTCAATGGGTCTGCAGAAAATCACGAAAAAACAAAACAACGGTCGTGTGCATGGTGATATTTTTCACTGCGAGATGACGTTCCAGCCTTCCCTTTAGAGCAGTACTCTCCAACCTGCTGCAAAACTAAAACCACCAACATGCCCAATGCTGGGAGTTGTAGTTTTGCAGGAGCTGGAGGAGACCACAGCTGTAGGGATCCCTCCTGGAGCTGATGATGGCTCTAGCTGTAGTCCTGCCCAGTGCCCTGCAGTGCTGCAGCTGGCCGCCAGGTGGCGCTGTGTCGCGGCCCTGCCCCGGAAGCCGCCGCAGCGAGAAAGAGACTCCGGGAGAGGAAGACTGTGACTCGGGCCCAGGGGCCACAGACATCGGACACAGGCCCGGGGCAGGTGAGTGCACGGCCGGGGGCCACCGGGCTGTCCGGTCACTGCAGGGGGATGGTGTGTGCCATGGTAGCACGTATATATTGTATTACACGCCCACGTATAGCTGTAGGTGATAGATCTCAATGCAGACGTGCATGCAGGAATCATGTGCGGTATATAATACAGGGCACCCTCTATATACAGGTATAATGTGCGGTATATAATACAGTGCACCCTCTATATACAGGTATAATGTGCGGTATATAATACAGTGCACCCTCTATATACAGGTATAATGTGCGGTATATAATACAGGGCACCCTCTATATACAGGTATAATGTGCGGTATATAATACAGGGCACCCTCTATATACTGTATACAGGTATATGTGCGGTATATAATACAGGGCACCCTCTATATACAGGTATAATGTGCGGTATATAATACAGGGCACCCTCTATATACAGGTATAATGTGCGGTATATAATACAGGGCACCCTCTATATACAGGTATAATGTGCGGTATATAATACAGGGCACCCTCTATATACAGTATAATGTGCGGTATATAATACAGGGCACCCTCTATATACAGGTATAATGTGCGGTATATAATACAGGGCACCCTCTAATATACAATGTGGGTATACAGGGTAAATTATAATGTGCGGTATATAATACAGGGCACCCTCTATATACAGGTATAATGTGCGGTATATAATACAGGGCAACCTCTATATACAGGTATAATGTGCGGTATATAATACAGGGCACCCTCTATATACAGGTATAATGTGCGGTATATAATACAGGGCACCCTCTATATACTGTATACAGGTATAATGTGCGGTATATAATACAGGGCACCCTCTATATACAGGTATAATGTGCGGTATATAATACAGGGCACCCTCTATATACAGGTATAATGTGCGGTATATAATACAGGGCACCCTCTATATACTGTATACAGGTATAATGTGCGTTATATAATACAGGGCAACCTCTATATACAGGTATAATGTGCGGTATATAATACAGGGCACCCTCTATATACAGGTATAATGTGCGGTATATAATACAGTGCACCCTCTATATACAGGTATAATGTGCGGTATATAATACAGGGCACCCTCTATATACAGGTATAATGTGCGGTATATAATACAGGGCACCCTCTATATACTGTATACAGGTATAATGTGCGGTATATAATACAGGGCACCCTCTATATACAGGTATAATGTGCGGTATATAATACAGGGCACCCTCTATATACAGGTATAATGTGCGGTATATAATACAGGGCACCCTCTATATACAGGTATAATGTGCGGTATATAATACAGGGCACCCTCTATATACTGTATACAGGTATAATGTGCGGTATATAATACAGGGCACCCTCTATATACAGGTATAATGTGCGGTATATAATACAGGGCACCCTCTATATACAGGTATAATGTGCGGTATATAATACAGGGCAACCTCTATATACAGGTATAATGTGCGGTATATAATACAGGGCACCTCTATATACAGGTATAATGTGCTGGTATATAATACAGGGCACCCTCATATACGGTATAATGTGCGGTATATAATACAGGGCACCCTCTATATACTGTATACAGGTATAATGTGCGGTATATAATACAGGGCACCCTCTATATACAGGTATAATGTGCGGTATATAATACAGGGCACCCTCTATATACAGGTATAATGTGCGGTATATAATACAGGGCACCCTCTATATACTGTATACAGGTATAATGTGCGTTATATAATACAGGGCAACCTCTATATACAGGTATAATGTGCGGTATATAATACAGGGCACCCTCTATATACAGGTATAATGTGCGGTATATAATACAGTGCACCCTCTATATACAGGTATAATGTGCGGTATATAATACAGGGCACCCTCTATATACAGGTATAATGTGCGGTATATAATACAGGGCACCCTCTATATACTGTATACAGGTATAATGTGCGGTATATAATACAGGGCACCCTCTATATACAGGTATAATGTGCGGTATATAATACAGGGCACCCTCTATATACAGGTATAATGTGCGGTATATAATACAGGGCACCCTCTATATACAGGTATAATGTGCGGTATATAATACAGGGCACCCTCTATATACAGGTATAATGTGCGGTATATAATACAGTGCACCCTCTATATACAGGTATAATGTGCGGTATATAATACAGGGCACCCTCTATATACAGGTATAATGTGCGGTATATAATACAGGGCACCCTCTATATCAGTGTTTCCCAACCAGTGTGCCTCCAGCTGTTACAAAACTACAACTCCCAGCATGCCTGCACAGCCAAATGCTGTCCGGGCATGCTGGGAGTTGTAGTTTTGCAACAGCTGGAGGCACACTGGTTGGGAAACACTGCTCTATATACAGGCATAATGTGCGGTATATAATACAGGGCACCCTCTATATACAGGTATAATGTGTGGTATATAATACAGGGCACCCTCTATATACAGGTATAATGTGCGGTATATAATACAGGGCAACCTCTATATACAGGTATAATGTGCTGTATATAATACAGGGCACCCTCTATATACTGTATACAGGTATAATGTGCGGTATATAATACAGTGCACCCTCTATATACAGGTATAATGTGCGGTATATAATACAGGGCACCCTCTATATACAGGCATAATGTGCGGTATATAATACAGGGCACCCTCTATATACAGGCATAATGTGCGGTATATAATACAGGGCACCCTCTATATACAGGTATAATGTGCGGTATATAATACAGTGCACCCTCTATATACAGGTATAATGTGCGGTATATAATACAGGGCACCCTCTATATACAGGTATAATGTGTGGTATATAATACAGGGCACCCTCTATATACAGGTATAATGTGTGGTATATAATACAGTGCACCCTCTATATACAGGTATAATGTGCGGTATATAATACAGGGCACCCTCTATATACAGTATACAGGTATAATGTGCGGTATATAATACAGTGCACCCTCTATATACTGTATACAGGTTTAATGTGCGGTATATAATACAGTGCACCCTCTATATACTGTATACAGGAATAATGTGCGGTATATAATACAGTGCACCCTCTGTATAATGTGCGGTATATAATACAGTGCACCCTCTGTATACAGGTATAATGTGCGGTATATAATACAGTGCACCCTCTATATACTGTATATAGGTATAATGTGCGGTATATAATACAGTGCACCCTCTATATACTGTATACAGGTATAATGTGCGGTATATAATACAGTGCACCCTCTATATACTGTATACAGGTATAATGTGCGGTATATAATACAGGGCACCCTCTATATACTGTATACAGGAATAATGTGCGGTATATAATACAGTGCACCCTCTATATACTGTATACAGGTATAATGTGCGGTATATAATACAGGGCACCCTCTATATACTGTATACAGGTATAATGTGTGGTATATAATACAGTGCGATGATTGCCACAGGGTCCCCCCCCCCCAGTATTAATCATTGGTGGTAGTGGCCACAGGGTCCCCCTCCCCCTCCTATCATTGGTGGCAGTGGGCAGTTCCGATCGGAGTCCCAGCAGTGTAATGCTGGGGCTCTGATTGGTTACCATGGCAGCCAGGAGTCTACTGGCTGCCATGGTATGTTAGTGAGCAGCATTATACTCACGTGCGCCATGGCCGCCGGGCGCTCCTTCTTCTGTCTGTGCGGCGCATTGCTAATGCTATAAGCATTAGCAATGCGCCGCACAGACCTATCAGAAGAAGGAGCGCCCGGCGGCCACGGCGCACGTGAGTATAATGCTGCTCACTAACATACCATGGCAGCCAGGACTTCAGTAGACTCCTGGCTGCCATGGTAACCGATCAGAGCCCCAGCATTACACTGCTGGGACTCCGATCGGAACTGCCCACTGCCACCAATGATGGGGGGATGACCCTGTGGCCTCCAATGATTAATACTGGGGAGGGAGGGGGGTGCACTGCCCACTGCAGAGACTGAAGAACATTCCCGGCACCTGCCCTCTGAGAGGACGCTGTGATCCGCCCAATTAACACCTCAGGTGGCACACCTGAGGGGTTAATTGCGCGGATCACAGCGTCCTCTCAGGTCAGGTGCCGGGAATGCGAGTCACGGAATTCTTTACCCCATGCCGGCCGAACTGCTAAGAGCGCCGCTGCAAGCGGCCAGCAGGTATCGGGGACATTTGCACGAGTACAAGTACTCTGCAAATGTCCAGTATCGGTTCCTGCTGGGGCGGGCGGCCGCGGACGCAGATTTAGAAGTGGCCATATCACTGTTTTTTTTTAATACTATGGTATATCGTGATACCGGTATATCGCCCAACCCTAGTGCACATGAAAGTTTTGCTAATTTATTGAAAAAATAAATAAAAAAATCTTGCATTGACATAAGTATTCACACCCTTTATCCAGGATTTAGCTGGAGCCCTTTTGGCAGTGATCCCAGTCTTCTTGGGGATGATGTTTACCTTGATTTGGGGATTTTCTGCTGGTTTTCTCTGCATCTCTGTCAGGTTGGGAGGGGGGCCGTCGGTGGACCGCCATCTTTAGGTCTCTCCAGAGAGGTTTGATTAGGTTCAGGGCTCTGGCTGGGCCACTTAAGGAGTTGTCCCTAAGCCTCTCCTGTGTTGTCGTGGCTGTGTGCTAATGGGCCATTGTCTTGTTGGAAGGTGAACCTTCAGCCCAGTCTGATGTCCAGAGCTCTGGTTCAGGTTCTTCTTTAATAAGAATATCTCTGTACTTTGCTCCATGCAGTTTTCCCTCAACCCTGACCGGTCTCCCTGTCCTCCACAGCATGATGCTGCCACCACCATGCTTCACCGTAGGGATGGTATTGGGCAGGTGATGAGCAGGGCCTGGTCAAAAAGTTTAATCTTGGTTTCATTAGACCAGAGAATCTTGTTTCTCAGAGTTTTTTTGTAAATTTTCATGTGTCTTTTACTGGCGTCTCTGCCATGAAGCTCAGATTGGTGGAGGCTGCAGTGAGGCTTGACCTTCTGGAAGGTTCTCTCATCTGCACACAGGATCCTTAGAGGTCAGCCAGAGTGACCTGTTGGTTCTTCTTGATCACCCATCTTACAAGGCCATTTTCCCCCGATCACTTAGATTGGTGGGGCGACAGTACTAGAAAGTGTCCTGGTGGTTCCAAACTTCCTCCTTTTAAGATTTATGGAGGCCACTGTGATCTTGGGAACTTTCAATGGAGCAGAAATGTTTTTGTCCCCTTCTCCAGACCCGTGCCTCCACACAATCTTGTGTCTGAGCTCAACAGGCAGTTCTTCTACTTCTACTTCTCATGGCTTGGTTTTTTTCTCTGATATGCATTGTCAGCTGTGAGACATTATATACACAGGGGGTGTCTTTCCAAATCCTGTCCAATCCACAGAATTTACCACAGGTGAGTGACTCCAATCAAGGTGTAGAAACATCTCAGAGATGATCAAGAGAAATGGAAGGCCCCAGAGCTAAATGTCAAGTGTCATAGCCAAGGTCTAAATATTTACGTCTGTGCAAATTTTTAGTTTTTCCTTTTTAATAAATTTGCCAAAAATTCTATTGTCCTTTTTTTTCATTATGGGGTATTGACTGCCGGTTGACGGGGGAAAATTAGAATTTATTTTTATTTTGATGATGCCAGGTACTTCTCTGAGAAGACTTTACTAGTATAAGTAATGATTTTTCTCGTGGATGATACCATTTAGAACTTTCTGTATTTTTCATTACGTACTGGCCACTGGGTGGCAGTGTTGTGTACTTTGCGGTTCTTGACACTGTTATGTTATGATCTGGGAACAGGAACATGGAGCCTATTCTGATATATTGCCCACCATGTTAGGCCCCTTTCACACGAGCGAGTTTTCCGAGCGGGTGGAATGCGTGACGTGAACACATTGCACCCGCACTGAATCCGGACCCCTTCATTTCTATGGGGCTGTGCACATGAGCGGTGATTTTCCTGCATCACTTGTGCGTTGCGTGAAAATCGCAGCATGCTCTATATTCTGCGTTTTTTCACGCAACGCAGGCCCCATAGAAGTGAATGGGGCTGCGTGAAAATCGCAAGCAAGTGCAGATGCGGTGTGATTTTCACGCACGGTTGCTAGGAGACGATCGGGATGGGGACCCGATCATTATTATTTTCCCTTATAACATGGTTATAAGGGAAAATAATAGCATTCTTAATACAGAATGAATAGTACAAAAGCGCTGGAGGGGTTAAAAATAAAATAAAAAATAATCTAACTCATTTTAATCCACTTGATCGCGCAGCCGGCATCTCTTCTGTCTTCTTCTTTGCTGTGCACAGGAAAAGGACCTTTGATGACGTCACTGCGCTCATCACATGGTCCGTCACATGATCCATCACCATGGTAAAAGACCATGTGATGAGCGCAGTGATGTCATCAAAGGTCCTATTCCTGTGCACAGCAAAGAAAAAGACAGAAGAGAAGCCGGGCTGCGCGAACAAGTGGATTAAGGTGAGTTATATTATTTAACCCCTCCAGCGCTATTGTACTATGCATTTTGTATTAAGAATGCTATTATTTTCCCTTATAACCATGTTATAAGGGAAAATAATACTATCTACACAACACCTAACCCATTCCCGAGCTTCTGTGAAGAAGTCCGGGTTCGGGTCTGGGTACCAAACATGCCGATTTTTCTCACGCCCGTGCAAAATGCATTACATTGTTTTGCACCCGCTCGGAAAAAAAAACGCAATCGCAGTGAAAACTGACTTGTTTTAGTGTCAAAATCGCACCATTTTTCCTGAACGCATCCGCAACGCCCGTGTGAAAGGGGCCTAATACCAATTAGGTACTGATGGCCTATCCTGAAGATAGGCCATCAGAACTGAACTCGCGGAAAACCCCTTTATAAAATTCCATCATCAACCACTAGGGGGAGCTCATTGGTGCCTAAGGGTATAGTCACACGTTGCTGTTGAGTTGCAGATTTTTGCTAAATTGTGGCTAAAACTGAAACTCAGTTGCAGATTTTTTTTAAAAAATTTTTGTGGATTAAATTTTGTATAGTGCTGTGAAAAATCTGCAACATATTCGCTACATGTGAGAACATCGCCTCATGGTAACTGGACTGAGCAGCGCAGAGAATACGTAATATTCTATAAATCCAGGTATAGGGGTCTCATGCTGTCTGCAGGCCGGGCTTTTGTGGTAATGCTTGTGTGTGGTAGTTGCGTACAGTACATGCATCAGTATGGCGGTCGATGCATTATCTCGATCTGCCCTATGCATTATTTATCGCGCCTTGGTAGGTGCTGACGGAGGATGTCCGTCCTGTGGTCAGCAGCTTCCAAGCAGTGCATGTGATTAAACTCTCGAGCCTTCGAAGCATCGGGCAGGTTATGTTCTCACTTTGAATGTGCATTATACACCGCCATATAGGTTTTGGCATGGAGCCAAAAAAAACAGCACAAAAAAATGTTCTGGTAGACCTATAGCAAAAATGGTTTATCCCCATTGGAGCTAAACAGTGAATGGACAGCGGCTGTGGCGTCATTTTATCCCCATGTTGTTTTTAGGTAAAGCTACATTTTCTACCTATATCTTTATAGCGGCTAAAAGTCTTTTTTTTTTATTTATTTTTTAATGAATTTCTGTTGCCTGCAGCCTCCACTAGAGGGAGCTCCCTGCATGCTGTTTATACATTGCGCTCAATGATAAGACAGTATGCAGTGTGCTCCCTGTAGTGGCGGTTGCTGGAATTTCAGCCTTTAAAAGGGTACTCCAACTCTATCAAGTTATCCCCTATTAAATCGGTGGGGGTCTGAATATATGGAACCGCACTGATCACGAGAACGGGGACCCCTGAAATGAATGGAGTGGTTCTTCGTCCTAATCCGTATACTTTCATTTACACTTTGCCAGGTGGCCACTTACCTGAGCAGCACGGTAATGATCAGGTCATAAAGGCTGGTATTTCGGAGGCGGGGGAGGTCAAAGGTAGAGACTGTTGATGTGAATAGGGTTAAATATTAAAGCTGCGGCCTGCTGTGCTGTCACTTCTCTCTGCAATTCTGGTGCATCTCGTCTTAGAATTTTGCTGTGTGTCGTCCCTCTATCATTCCTCCTGGAAGTATATGAATAAATTGACATGCCCCGATAGTGTCCAGTAAGTTCTGACGGAGTCTGTGTATGAGCGCACCCCCAAGAGAAGTGGTAACACCCAGTGTCAATTTATTTACCTATTTCCAGGAGGAATAACAGAGGAACAGCACAATGCAGAATCGTCGGCTTTATATTTGCTGAGATATTACAGGGATAATCCCATGAAAAAGCAGGATGGGTGATAAATGGATGATCACTGGAACCCTCCACAATCACTCCATAGGAGGCCCCCGAATTCGTCCTCAGTCTGTGACCACCCATAGTCTCAAACCTCCTTGATTTATCCTTTTTTTTTTTTCTTTTCTTCCTGCAGAACAAGAGGCCGTGGACTTTACAATGTCCTCCTTGGCATGTGGTTGCCCCCATCTTGAGTCTCTGGGCGAGGTGACCAAAGAAGAGCTCATTCAGAAATCTCACGTGAGTAGCCATCTTCTTTAGACCTATTGGCAAGACATAGAGAAATGCAGGCCTGCATCCGACGGGCGCCATACGCGCTTCCGCAGCACGCCGGACAAACCCTGCTTTTCCGGTGTGTATTGATGGCAGTGCTCTACCTACTAAGCCAGGCTGTGTGGCCCCCTGGATATGGCTGTGACCACCCCTCAGGCCACTGTATGAGCAGCGGCTGGGCTGCTAGGCGGCCATGGCTTTGGTGGGCACTGCTGGAGCGGAGGTCTCTGTAGGGGCATTGCAAGACTTTGTAGAGTATTTTCATACACGGTGGACGCGCTGCAGAGTTGCACGTGCAAAATCCACATCAGATTTTACAGCACCGGAAAAACGGATGCAATTTTAGCAAATGTCATCCATGCACTTAGGAAAACGATCCGCGGTGTAAATTGACCTGCGGTGCAGAATTAAAGGCTATGGGCACCTTCAGGGGCAATTTCTTTTTTTATTATTGCACTCTACTTATTTTGGGCTAAAAATTATTTTTTCAATTAGTCTTTATTACGAATTTTCAGCCACTTTCCCAGTGTAAGGGTATTTTCACACTTGGGTTGTTGGATTCCGGCAGGCAGTTCCATGGCCGGAACTGCCTGCCGGATCCGGCAATCTGTATGCAAACAGACACCATTTGTAGACGGACCCGGATGCATTAGGATAAAACTGATCAGTTTTTTTCCGGTATTGAGCCCCTAGGACGGAACTCAATACCGGAAAAGTTTAACGCAAGTGTGAAAGTACCCTAACGGTGTAAATTGTGTATTTCTAGAGCAGCAGGTTCTATGTTTACATTCAATCCCATCATCTGACTGCTCATGTGAATCCCTTATCTGTGATCTCCTGACCTCAGAAACACTTATTTAAAAGGGTTTTCCCATCTCAGACAATTGGGGTATATCGCTAGTATATGCCCCCATTGTCTTATAGGGTGCAGACCCCTCACCTACACCGATAATGCCCTCTATTCATTTCTATGGGGCTGCCAAAAATAGCTGAGCGCTCCCATTCACTACTACGGGGGAAAGCACTTGGTGGTGGCCGGACTCGGGGGAAACCCAGCGTCCTCTGGCCAGCACCTTCCCTGCTCCATTCTCAGTGTAGGTGCTGGGACCTGCACCTATCCTACAATGGGGGCATATCCTAGCAATATGCCCCCATTGTCTCGGATGGGAATACCCCTTTAAGCCGTATTCTTATCAATACGACAAGTTCCGAAAACAGGGCTACAGACTGAGCTGACAGTCTGCAGCAGACACGCTCTCAATTAACCCCTGTAGTGCAAGAACTGCTGGAAATTTTTTAATAAAGACCAATTGAAAAAAAAAAAAAATAATTATACTTTTTTTTTTTTTTTTTTTTTTTTTGGAGGTATTAGGCAACTGTGTGTCTCGGGGGTATCACCAGATATGCAGCTGCCGTCACCCTGTGCCCAGCTGGTGCAAGTGGTGCATTTCAAAATCCAGCCGCCCGCATTGCCTGCTCAGGAATCTTCATTAAGTCCCATCAATGTTTAATAGTCGTCTCTATCCTTAACTGGAAGCGGCGAGATGCGTATCTTTGATCTTGGCACTTCTTCGGCTGAGAGCTGGGTTGTGCTCGGGCCCCGGGTGCAGCGGATCCTTTCAGCTTTAGGGGGTTATTACATGTCAGGAATATCCCGCCTGTTACGATCTGTTCCCTTGTTTTCCCATGCAGGGCAGCTGCCAAGACTGCAAAGTCAGGGGACCAAACCTTTGGGCTTGTTTGGAGGTAAGACCGGTTCTTCTGCTGTTCTTTTGCTGATCCGATCTCTGCAGTCTCGTAAAACTCTCGCTCTCTTCTTTGGCTAGAATGGCTGTTCCTACGTTGGCTGCGGAGAGTCGTACGTGGACCATAGCACTACTCATTCTCAGGTCAGTCTTCCCGTGCACTGAATGCCAGTAGAAGGCCCCGAGATTCGGCTTGCTGTTAATCATTCTTACAAATTTGGCGCGGGGTCGACTACTTCAGCATCCTAGCCTGCGGGATAATCCACCTTCACTCTGCACCTGCAGGCCTGACTCTTGGCAGAGCACATGAAAAAGCATGGGCTCCTGAGGATTGGGGTGTAGGCAGACGTTGGCACCGTCACACGGGCACATGCTGTACTTCCACCTACTGGATGCGTTCCCGGATATTTATCGGGTTATTCGTTCAACATTTGGATTTCAGTCGTGTGTTTCTGGTGGATTGAAATGATAAAGGATTATAATATTGATAGCTTATCCATAGGATAGTCCATCAGTATATGATCGCTGGCGGCCTGACTTCTGGTATCCTCCCTGATCCGCTAAGTGAAGGTTCTGTGGTGTTCATTTTTACACATCCACAGTGCCCTTCATATGGTAGTGGCTTTCCCTGGTACTGCAGCTCAGACCCGCTGCAGTACCAGACACAGCCTCCACCAAATGCATGGCGCTGTACCTGAGTGAGCAGTAAAGGGTGCAAGAGCTGTAAGCCCTTCATTCAGCTGATCGGAGGGGAGCAGGAGTCGGGCCCGCAGCAGTCAGATTGGCAACCAATTTTACAGTTAGGCCCCATTTACACAACCGTGGAACCGCCATGCCCATGTTGCGAACCACAAACCACGGACACCGGCTGTGTACGCTCTATATCGCGGTGCAAACCCTTCAATGGGCCAGCAATCCTCAGGATGCGGCAAAAGGTAGGACATGTTCTATCTTTTGCGGCACGGAGGTACAGACCTGGAAGGGCTTCCGTGTGTTTCCGGGTCCGTGCCTCCATGCCGCACAAAAATAGAACATGCCAAAGCCCCAGCTGCAGAGTCCATATTAAATGGCTTGGCTTCTCATGGCAGCCCTTTTCTGCTCTAGTGGTCCGGCGGTCATCTGATGGTACATGTAGAAATCCCCCCATGTCCTGCAAAAAATAATTCGCCATACTTCTACTTCTCTATGGCCCTTAAAGGGTTGGGACACCATTAAATGCTATTTTAATAGAATTCAGCATGAAAAACAAGTTACTTTTGTAATTTACGGTCTGTTGCAAAAACGCTCCAGTTGTGAAATATTCCATTTACTTCATTATAATGGCTCCCCCTGGAGTATAGTAATGTGCACGTCCATCCACTGAGGGGGGTCGCACATGCCCAGTTCCATCCTTCAGCTGTCCACCGGCCTTATCTACCGTTTAAAGTCATGACAATTGCAGGGAGAGAGCAGCAGCAGAAAGGACATGCCCCCTGAGCTGTGACAGGGAGAGATTTGTAGCAGAGAGGACCTGCTTACTGAGAAAAGACACACCCCCTAGGCTGTGCTAGGGAGAGAGCTGCAGCAGAAAGGACATGCCCCCTACAAAGGACCCCCCGCCCACATGAGCAGAGAAATAGGAAAAATGAATGAGGAGATCTCTGGGGGCATGTGAGGTACAGGGCTGGTTTTAGATTGTCATGTAGTATATGATGTCTGATTTGCATTAGTTACGTTGGAGGTTCTGCTCTACGTCTGTCATGGCGATCGTCTGTTCCTAGAATCGGTAGCTGTTCTCTGTACCATAAATTGCTGGAAATGAGGAGCTGGTGCTTGCGGCGCGAGATCAGTAAACAGAGGAGTACAAGGAGCAGCGGGCGGGTGGCGCGCCGTCGTCTGCTGTAGCGCTGACATTTTTCCTGTGCTGATGCAATCCGTTCTCCAGGGCGCTGTGTGTGTGATGGCTTATTAGGCAGAAGGAGCCGCTGTGTGACAGATCGCTGCCTTCTGTTCTCCTCTGTGTGTGTGTATATAATACATATTCCTTTAATCCGACATCTGATAATCCAGGGCCCGGCGGGGTTCTGTAGTTCCTGGCTGCATGCTGCTCTCCTGACGGACTCGCAGACAGAGGCTCCCGAACACCCAACGGCTTGAGAAGATGCTATAAGTGTCTGACAGATGCAGGTCCCACCTCAAGGAGACCCACACCTGTCTCCAAGTCCGGTCCCGCCAGGCGACTGCCACCTCCCGGCGGAGAATGAGTGCATGCGCCCTCGGCGGTGAATGGAGAGGGCAGCGCGTGACCATGTCTCTCTTCACTCTCTACAGTAGAGGGGTCAGGGAGTCCTGTTCTGAAGACAAGTGAGGTTCTCAGAGGTGGGACCCATGCCCAGACATTTATGGCATCTCCTGTAGGAATACCCATTGTATCACCTGGTAAATCCCCCGCGTGGATGCTCTGGGGGGGTCCTCCTGCCTGTCTTTGTTTGCATCCCAGCAAAGTTGACGTGCCACATCAGCATGAGGACCACTGTAGTCGGTCGCTGTCAGTAAGTATGGGATGTGACTTCTGAAGCCAGTGATTGGCTGCAGTGGCCACTTGCCACTTATTTGAATACATTTTCAGCTGTCATGTATATTCTCTGACCTGTTAGAAAGGTACTAGATGTAAACTGTAGTGAAGGTAATTTTCTTACCAGTGACTGTATTTGTGAGTTATAACCTCCCTTTCTGATCCTCAGCTGTGTCATGTGACCAACACTCTGATTTTCCAAATAACACAGCATCTTGTGTGGTCAGGAAGACAGTTTCTCTGTGTATTCCTATAGGAATAAATAGAGAAGTAACTGACTTTCTGTCCTGTGTCAGTTGGAAATCAGTGTTGGTCACATGACACAGCTGAGGATCAGAAGGGAGGTTGTAACACCCAAATACAGTCAATGGTAAGAAGATTTCATCATATCCATTTCTAACAGGCCAGAGTATAACATTTCTTTGTGGGAACGCTACTTTATTGCAAAATTCTGGCTTGGGATACATTATTTTCTGTTTCAAAATTTTCCCAGAAACGGCGCTACTTTTGTCCCATGGCTGTGTTTGGTATTGCAGCAGTCACTAAAATAGGGCTGAGGCCATACCAGACCGGGCCCATAAACCTAAAACGCCTTGAATGAGTCGACGTGCCAGTAATTCACTGTACGACTCCTTTCTGTAGGACACCAAACATTGCCTCACTGTGAACCTCACCACGCTGCGAGTCTGGTGCTACACCTGCAGTAAAGAAGTGTTCCTGGATCGGAAGCTGAACGCGCAGTCTCCGAGCGCCAAACCTCAGGATAACAACCCCGTGCAGGTACCCAGCGCCATATCTGCTCTACCCCCGTATTAGTCCACTGATTAGCAAAACCCATGGGGTGTAATCAAGATGTATATTAAAAAATCTGTCTTGTTCCCTCCAAAGGAATCAAGGATGACATCAAACCTGACTCTAAAAACACCCCCCGCAGTGATTTACGAGAACCTGGACATAGAACTGGAAGAAGAAGACGAGCTCAAGACCCGAGGTGAATGTACTTGACACTTGTAAGACTGAGGTCATATATATAGATATTCGAGACATATATTTTGGTATAGAGTAGGTTCTGTATACGGAGCCATTGTTATACCACAGAGCTGTTCTTGGTTTTATCATTTTTGACCACTAGGGGGCACTCTAGCTTAGCGATCCATTGTGTTTCATGGGATTCAGTGTGGACCACCCAAAGTCTTTTTGGGCTGGTTCGCAACTGTGCCGAAACTTTACTGCAACTGCTGGACATTTGAGAAGAGAAGGCCGAGACCATTCAATACCATATCTGTCTTCCAATAGACCTATCTGGGAGCCATAATCGGTGACTGATGCCCTCACAGCCTCCATTTAACTCTTTCCCGACATCTACCTGGATGTGGGGTCTTTAAAGATGGCTCCCGATCCAGAGCGCAGTAAGTGCCTAGCTAGTTGGTTTCTGCCATTTCACACAGCAGACTCCCAAGGCTAATGTCTGCGATTGGCGATACTGCCAATCGTAGACATTTAACCCTTCAGATGCCATGGTAATTTGTCGCCATGGTAACTGAGGCGGCTTCCCCTTTGGAGAGCTGTGTTTTCGGGGCCCAAACTGCTCCCCCACGCTGCGATAGAGAAAACCCTTCGTTCTCTGTAGTAGCTTCAGTCTCTCCCAGGTGGCAGGGCTCCATAGGAACAGAACACAGCTCCCATAGGCTGCAGTGGTAGTTCATTGCAGTCTATGGGACAAACGATCTAACAGTCTCTTATGAAAGTCCCTTAAGGGGGCTTAAAATATGTTTAAAAAAAAAAAAGTTTTCAAAAATATAAAAAGAGCTATAAAAATCCAAATCGCTGCCCTTTCCCCATAATAAAAGTAAACAATAAAAAAAAATAAAGCTCATTTGCACTGCTGTCCCAAAACGCCCATACTATTAAAATATAAGTGTATTTATTTCATATAGTGAATGCGTAACGAAAAAAAAAATCTAAATGGCCGATTCGCTGTCTTTTTGTCGCTTCACCCTCCAAAAAAAAAAATGCATAAAAAATTATCGAAAAGGCTTACACACTTCGAAATGGTATCACTGAAAACGACAGATCGCCCCTGAAAAAAAAGAGCCCCCTGGTGTTCAATCTGTATAGTAATATGCAAGTCCACCTACAGAGCTGGGTGAATATGGTCGCACATGCTCAGTTCCATCTGTCAACTGCCACCGGCCATATCTACTGTTAGAAGCTGTGACAGTTACAGGGAGAGAGTTGAAGCAGAAAGGACACGCCTTTTAAGCAGTGATAGGGAAAAAGCTGCAGCAGAAAGGACGCGCTTCCTGAGCTGTGATAGGGAGAGAGCTGCAGCAGAAAGGACAACCCCCTAAATTGTCATAGGGAGAGAGCTGCAGCAGAAAGGACACGCTGCCTGAGTTGCCATCTTGAAATCTAGCAGAGAAATTAGAAGAAATGAATGGGGAAATCTCTGGATCCATTTTTTTACATCGATCATGACACAACCCCCAGATTTTATGGAAAACTATGTATATTTACCCACAAAACACCCCAAGTAGTCTAAACCACAGCTTGTAGCCCAAAGCTGCACATCCATTACTGGGACCCGCACCTACATCGAGAAGGGATCCCTGAAGGTTGCGGAGGGTGTACTGCGCATGCGCAGCCGCCATCCATTCATTTCTAGAAATGAATGGGAGCGGTGGCCGCGCAAGCACTGCGCACTCCCATTAACTTCTATAGGGAGAGCGCTTGGGGCGGGGGGCGGACCCCGGAAAAACCCAGGCTCCTCCGGCCACCACCTTCCCTGCTCCCTTCTTGGTGTAGGTGTGGTTCCCAGAGGTAGACAATGGGGGCATATCCTAGCGTTATGCACCCATTGTCTGAGATTGGAATACTCCTTTAAAAAAATTAAACGGCAAAATTTGCTTCTTTTTAACTTTTCTCTTAAATTTGACCAAAACGAAAAATACCAATATGAAAATGGAATAAAAAAGCTTTATGTATAACGGAAGAAAAAAGCCACCAATAAACTGTAAACGCGTTCTAGCGGTCAGAGCTGCACGTACAGATCTGTGCCTGGATGGTGCGGACTGGAGCCGATAAGTGGAAACTGTAAGAAATATGGGAGACGTCTTGTCTTTGGCGCTCTTTTTGTTTTCTGGCTGAGTGACGCAGGATGTCCCCGTGTGCCCGGACTGCAGTGACAACCGTTTAGCTCTTCTATTAATCAGCTCTGGTGCCTGTCATCCTATTGATCGGATGATTGAATTATTCATGCCCTCTAGGTCTCACTGGACTGAAGAACATCGGAAACACTTGTTATATGAACGCCGCCCTGCAGGCTCTGTCCAACTGGTGAGTATGCCGATATGATAATGGGTGTACTGGGCAGGGCTCGCACCACCAGCCGCCTCCTTAGGATCTAAGACCCCAGAAGTACATTACATCTTTGCTTTTTGTGTCTCCTAAGGGCACTTTCACACTAGCGTTTTTGTTTTCCGGTATTGAGTTCCGTCACAGGGGCTCAATACCGGGGGAAAAAACGGATCAGTTTTATCCTAATGCATTCTGAATGGAGAGCAATCCGTTCAGGGTGAATCAGGATGCATCAGTTCAGTCCCTCTTACGTTTTTGGACAGAGAAAATACCGCAGCATGCAGCAGTTTTCTCTCCGGCCAAAAATCCTGAACACTTGCTGGATTCCGGCATTAATTTCCATTGAAATGTATTAATGCCGGATCCGGACCCAAGTGTTCTGGCAAAATGGATCCGGTTTTGCGGTCTGTGCATGCGCAGAACTTTAAAAATGAGGAAAAAAAATAATACCAGATCAGTTTTTCCAGAAAAACAGATCCAGGTATTGCAATGCATTTGTGAGATGGATCCGTCTGACAAATGCCATCCGTTTGCGTCCGGATTGCCGGATCCAGCAGGCAGTTCCGACGACGGAACTGCCTGCCGGAATCCTCTGCCGCAAGTGTGAAAGTGCCCTAATTCTTGCCTAGCTTGCTGCTGATTTCCTTGAGGTGTATGTAAATCATTATATCTGTAGGAGGCCGATATCTCAACAATGGCGCCTGGCCACCCGCAGATTGTTTTTATGCGCCAGCTTCTCCCCTATTGCGTCTTCATTTTTATTATCTGGGTGACTCCTGTCTCCAGGCGGCGTCTGATGTGCCTCCAGTTTTCACGTGTGGTCAGATGAGGCTGCTTTCTTCTACCCTGCCTCCTGCACACGACCATATCCATTTTTGCGGTCCGCAAATCGCGGATACTGGCCGTGTGTGTTTCACATTTTGCTAATCGGTAAGGCCACTTTGACACTGGCGTTTCTGGGTCCGCTTGTGAGATCCAAAACGGATCAGTTCAGCCCCAATGCATTCTGAATGGATAAGGATCCGTTCAGAATGCATCAGTTTGCCTCTGTTCCGCCTCCATTCCGCTCTGGATGCTTGCAGTGTTTTGGTATCCGTCTGGCGATGCGGAGCCAAACGGATCCGTCCTGACTTACAATGTAAATCAATGGGGACGGGTCCGTTTTCACTGACACAATATGGTGCAGTTGAAAACGGATCCGTCCCCATTGACTTTCAATGTAAGTCAGGACGGATCCGTTTTGACTTAGACTTTTTTTTTTAAAGAATAATGCAAACGGATCCGTTATTAATGGATACAAGCGCTTGCATTATCGGTGCGGGTCCGTCTGTGCAGATACAAGACGGATCCGCACAAAACGCGAGTGTAAAAGTAGCCTAAGTCCTGCCCTCTGTTAAAAATGCTTATTCTTGTCTGCAACTCAGACAAGAAGAGGACATGTTCTATCTTTTTTCCAGTACTGTAGGAATACGGATGCGGACAGCACACGTTGTGCTGTCCACATCTTTTGCGGCCCCATCGAAATTAAGGGGTCCGCATCCAGTTCCGCAAAAAATGCAGACCAAAGCTACGTTCCTGTGCATGAGGCCTAAAAATGAGTCTCTTAAGGCCCCCATATACATTAGTGTATTGTCTGATGGACCCTCCAAGAACGGCAGGTTTGACCGACACTAATATGTATGGGGAGCTCCCGACCCTTTCCCCAACAGATCATATCGGGACAGAGGAGGATCAGGGAAATTCATATTTTTGCCCGGTCCTTTTGGTCTCCCTGGAGGTACGCCATGGCCAGAGCTGTCTGACAGCGGCTTTCTCCATTCTCCCCATTGAATACACGTTGGTTGAGCTGAATGTGTATGGTGGAGTCAGGAGACAATGGTTACCATGCCCAGCTTTGTGGTGGCTTTACACGCAGCCGTGCCCCAGACTGACATTGTAGATATCAGAATCATAGGTATCCTAGTATAGCATAACGCCACCCATAGACTCCTACACAGCACTAGAAAAGTGTGGCCAAGTTGTATGAATCTTGCAGATTTTGACTTTCTTTTTGCAGCCCCCCCCTCACACACTTCTTCCTGGACTGCGGTGGATTGGCGCGCACCGACAAAAAGCCAGCGCTCTGTAAAAGCTACCAGAAGCTGATGTCTGAAATCTGGCACAGAAACCGGTAGGTCCAGTTCAGCACTAGTACATTTCCAAACAGCCGCCTCGTACTCGCTCACCTCCCCCCTCCCTCCCTCCCCGTTTGACTCGGCATTGACTATAACCCCCATTTTCTGTCGGATTGTATCATTCAAAAAGATCTCAAATGTGAACTTGTTTCCTCGTGTATCTGGTTAATCATCTAACAGAACCCTTTCCCGTTTTCTTGTACTTCTCCCCGTTCTCCCCAGGCCTGGCTCTGTCATTCCTACTAATCTGTTCCAAGGCATAAAAACAGTAAACCCAACTTTCCGTGGCTATTCCCAGCAGGTAAGAGTCCTCTGCTCCTGGTGCCTCTAGAGACCAGTGGTTTTTCTTGTGGTGTATCAGGTGGGAAGGTCCTAGGGGACAATAAAACCTCCGCTGACTATCCCTGGACAGTAAATTGATGCATGACTTTTTTCTTTTAAATAGCTTGTAATTAGCGGGCGCCACTGGAAAAGTTGACTGCAAGTGTCGTACTTCTAAGAGCGGACACATCTGTGCATTCAGGGCGAGAAAGAAGTCAAAAGTGGATTAGAAAGGAATCAAAAATATAAAGGAAGAATTTATACTTCTTCTTCCTGGTGGACCCACTTCTGGCTATGGGTGAAAATCCCGAAAATCCTTGTCCGAAAAACTCTGTGTGGGCGTACCCTTAGTATAAATCCACTTGCAGTTTGTACACAGTCACCACTAGGGGGAGCTCAGTGCATACAGATTTATACAACTTCCATTCAATGCTAGCTGTATAAATCCTCTTGCAGTTTGAATGCTTCACCACTAGGTGGAGCTCAATGCACACAGATTTATACAGCTTCTGTTCAATACTAGCTGTATAAATCCTCTTGCAGTTTGAATGCTTCACCACTAGGGGGAGCTCAGTGCATACAGATTTACACAGCTTCCATTCAACACTAGCTGTATAAATCCTCTTGCAGTTTGAATGCTTCACCACTAGGGGGAGCTCAGTGCATACAGATTTACACAGCTTCCTTCAACACTAGCTGTATAAATCCTCCTTCAGTTTGAATGCTTAACCACTAGGGGGAGCTTGGTGCGTACAGATGTACGCAGCTCCCATTGAGTTCAACACTTACTATAAGCCCACTTGCAGTTTGCATTCAGACACCACTAGGGGGAGCTCAATGCAAACAGATTTATACAGCTTCCTTTCAATACTAGCTGTATAAATCCTCTTGCAGTTTGAATGCCTCACCACTAGGGGGAGCTCAGTGCATACAGACATTTGCACCTCCCCTTATGTTCAACACTTACATTAAGCCCACTTTCAGTTTGCATGCAGCCACCACTAGGGGGAGCTCAATGCACACAGATTTATATAGCTTTCATTCAACACCAGCTGTATATGCTGTCACCACTAGGGAGAGTTTGCTGCTTACAGATTTATACTGTTCCCATTGCATTCAATGGTGGCTGCATAAACCAATTTACAATAGGCTTTCCTCCATTATTTATCAATTCAGAAAAACACTTTTGACCATGCTAAACGGCCTACAGTGCTAGGTAGGTGCTGGAGAAAGTAGGACAAACACATAACTTTTGTTGAGTTTTTATTATCAGGAGCAGTGATAATATAAAGTTTTATTCTGTCATATTCTGCACCCTCAAGTGCCCAGGAGGCGGAGCTTTACTGTCAAGTGCCCTCAGAATTAAGATGTCTCAGAGCAGGGGGCTCAATGCACAGAGCACTTCACAGTGAAGCTCCGCCTCCTGGACACTTGACAGAGCAGAATAAAATTTCATGTGCTCCTTATGACAAAAGCACAACAAAAATGTTACCTAGTGCTATGAGCAGTTTAGCATGTTCAGAACTGCTGACAGACTCCCTTTAAACGGGTTCTTCCCTCTGGACAATCCCTACGTGTTAGAAGGGTCCCTTTAAAATAAGCTTATCACAAAATGTCTGTCTGCTGCATCAACTGTAATCTGTGGGGAAATCTGGCAGTGTTTTATTTTGCTGCAGTGCCCCCACAGGGAAAATGAAGCATTACAGTGTCCATTTAAATCAATGGGTTGTTTGTGTAATGCAGGGCAGGTCCTCCAGAGCCAGAGATGCTCTTTATGACCCCCCCTGACCAAGTGATGAGGATTCTCTGTTAATTAAGGAAAGGTTTTTTATTTCACAATTTTCCATTGAGGCCAATGGGATGAAACCGCAGCTAATTTTTAATGCATAAGGGATGCTGTGATTTAAATAAAAGTGAAAAAAATAACTTGGATCTTCACTTAACCTTGTAGGATGCCCAAGAATTCCTTCGCTGTTTGATGGACGTATTACACGAAGAACTCAAGGAGCAAATGTTTGAGGCAGAAGAGGATCCTCAGCCCGGCATCTTGGAGGAGATCATGGAAGAGGAGAAGAACCAGTCGGACAACGACTTTCAGTCCTGCGAGTCCGGTTCCAGCAGTGACCACAACGAGAACGAAAGTCGGAAGTTATCGGAGGAACTTTCAGAATCTGCCATGTTAATCCAGGAGGACCAAAAGGAGCAGGAACCGGTGAAATCCTGGCAGAAAGAAAAGAAGAACTTCAACAACCTAAGTCAGAACAACTGCCTGCAAGATCTGGAGAAGAACCTCGAGAGCTTAGTGGAGGACAATGAGTATTCCTCTCAAGGAACAGTCAAGGTCCAGATCCAGAGTCGAATATCAGGTAAGTGGTGGGCAGTGTGTCAGAGCCATGACCTCTAGAGGGTCCTAGAGTGGAACTAAGTGTCAGTGTCTTGTCTTGTAGACTACGCTACAGAAGTCATCATGAATGACCTGTCTGCCTCTCAGACGCCCTTACTCAGTGAAGGCTCAGCTCCTCACTTGTCAAGCAGTCCTCCAAAATCCAGATCTCTTTGGACAAGCCATAAAAAAGGTATCCATGGTTCTACACCTCAGCGGGGCTGAAAGACGTGGATATGTATGGATGGTATACAGGTAGTCGGAGCTGTTCTCTTCTTTCTTGCAGCTCCTACAGTTTGCCTTCCTAAGAAGAAGAGGCAGAAGAAGTATCGCAGTGTGATCTCCGATGTCTTTGACGGGACCATTGTGAGCTCAGTGCAGTGTCTGACGTGTGATAGGGTGAGTTCTGCTCCTAAACGGTCACAGATTTATTACACCATACCTGGCCATATCACGTATCAAAGCAGTGGATGCAGCTGTGTGACCCCAGTCTTCACCCCTCAATGATCAAGCCTGTTTGGCTACCGGACAGTAGTAAAAGAAAAGAGGCCGCCGTTATTCCCCATCTCAGCCTGCAGTAGTAGTCAGATTTTTTTTCCTGAATTTTAGAGGAAAATTTCTTTGTCTTTTTAACATATTTTTGGCCCATGTCCGATATTGATGGCATATTGCTAAGATGCCATGAATGTCAGATACGGTAGGTGCGGGCCCCATCTCTGGCACCCACTCCAGAATGGGGCCCCCGAAGTGAAAGAGTACACCGTGCATGCGTGACATGCTCTCCCTTAATCACTATGGGAGTCCTGAAAATAGCTATGTGAGCGGGCCCATAGCAGAGAATGAAGAGCACACTGTGCAAGCTTGGCGGCTTCTCCGTTCTCCGTCCACCACTATAGGAATGCTGGAAAAAGAAGGTATTGAATCCAGCGTGCAATAAAATCTTCATAATTTATTTCCACATATTAAAATCCAGGTACAAACGCACTCCTGCCAGTGCTCTAGAGCCTAAAGGTTTCAGCCGCACTGTGCGCTCTTGATATTTTAATATATACAAATTGGTCTATAGGAGCAACGGGGGCCTTACTGTTACATTTAGAGGCTCCACTTTCTCTGCAACTGCCGCGCCCTCTGCACTTGACTGATTGACATCATCACACCTGGCCCTGTCAAAGTGGAGAGGATGGGACAGTTGCAGAGAGAGCTGAGCCTCTAGGTGTAATGGTGACGCCCCCGTTGCTCCTAGAGGCTCATTTGCATGTGTTAAAACATAATTTTTCTCAGTAATGCGGGCACATATGAACATGGGACCAACACAGATGCCTTCAGCTGCCAAGTACACATGTAACAGGTCAGCCAGTGTCATAGGTACAAAACTGCTGACAGATGCCCTCTAATGGTTGCCTTAAAAAGGCAGGCACCTGAACTTACAGGTATACAATGTCTAGAGCAGTGTTTCCCAACCAGTGTGCCTCCAGCTGTTGCAAAACTACAACTCCCAGCATGCCTGGACAGCCTTTGGCTGTGCGGGCATGCTGGGAGTTGTAGTTTTGTAACAGCTGGAGGCACACTGGTTGGGAAACACTGATCTAGAGAATGCCTGGTCACGGAAAGCCAGAAGACTGCGTCATGTCACTCCACACCATGTTAAGTCTGTGGGTTGCTGCAGAACAGGACTCCTCTATGGGTCATACCATACCAGTGTGCCACCCTCATAAAGCTGCTATGTTGGCCTTGGGCACGGTTTCTAATCAAAGTATATTATGACCTGTTGGAGTTAGTCGGTTTAAGGCCTCATGCACGCGGCCGTGGCCGTATTGCGGCCTGCAAATGGCGGGTTGGCAATCCACGGCCGCCGGCAGTGTGCATCACGGATGCGGACCCCTTCACTTGAATAGGTCCGGAGATGCGGAACGTAGTCGCGGAACGGAACACCGGAAGCCCTACGGAGTGCTTCTGGGGTGTTTCTTTCCATTGTTCCGCACCGCAAATAAATATGACATGCCATATTTTTTTTGCGGTGCGGACCGACCACGGACCCATTCAAGTTGAATGGTTCCGGCCCGCTGCACGGATGTTGCCCGTGCATTGGGGACCGCAATTGCGTGTGCGTGAGGCCTCAGTCCACACTAGCTCACTTGCCCCTTTTTTGTCTTCACTTCAATGCTAGCCCTGCCTTCAGCTGAAGACCTGAGGAATCGGTCTGTGTCAGATCACTAGGCACCTTCTGTCTGACAACCTTATTGAAAAGGTTTATCACTAGCAACTTGGTTGTCAGACATACCTGTACAGCCCAAGCTGGATTGAAACCGGACAGTAGTAAAAGAAAAGAGGCGCCGTCATTCCCCATCTCAGCCTGCAGTAGTAATCAGAATTTTTCCAGAATTTTAGCAGAGAATTTCTTTGTCTTTTTTTTAACATATTTTTCCCGATTTGTGTTCTTCCCAGATCTCTGTAACACTGGAAACATTTCAGGACCTTTCCCTCCCGATCCCGGGGAAGGAAGATCTGGCTAAGTTGCATTCATCAAGCCATCAGACCTCTTTAGTTAAAGCGGGCTCATGTGGGGAGGCGTATGCACCTCAAGGATGGATAGCTTTCTTCTTGGAATATTTTAAGAGGTACGTCTTGTGTGCTGAGGTTTTCCTTGTAGGAATTCAGTTTTCTATGTGTGTCCTATTTTATCTAGTCCTTTTTTTGATGTCCTCTTCTCAGCTGGTTCTGGGGTCCCACGGTTACACTACAAGATTGCCTCGCAGCTTTCTTTGCCAGAGACGAACTTAAAGGTAAGTTACTCCACTGATCCATCAGCTGCTGGTTTCATGCTTCCAGTACACTTGTATGCACCCTAACTGGGTTTATTTGTGACCTGCCTTTCTTTTCTTGCCGCCTTTATAATTGAAATTTTAAAAATAAAGTACTCGGGCCTGTAGAGCAGGCAATAATCTGGAGATGTATGTGGATGAATGATCGTTACTATGATCATTCGTCCCCATAGTTTCCTTGTTTGTCAGTTGCAGATTCCCGCTTACGCAGAGTGATGGGGCTTCGGATGAACGAGGATATTAGATGTGTAGCCTTAGTCTTAAAAAGTTTTCCTGGGAGTACAATACTGATGACCTGTCCTTAGTATCAGATGTGTGGGGGCCTGACACCTGGGACCCCCAACGATCAGCTATTTCAGCCTCCTCACAGAATACCATCCATTATATAGTAGTTGTGCTTGGTATTGCAGCTCAGCCCTGTTCACTTAAAGGGGTTGTCCAGGTTCAGAGCTGAACTCAGACATACCCATAATTTCTCCCAGGCAGCCCCCCAGACTTGTGCATCGGAGCAGTTCATGCTCCGATGCTCTCCTTTTCCCTGCGCTAAATCGCGCAGGGCAAGGGCTCTTTTTTTCTTTACAATCACGCACTGCCGGGCGGAAGCTTCTGCTCGGCAGTGTGTTCGGTGACATCATCGGCTCTGATGGGCGGGCTTTAGCGCTGCCCTAGCTGTTTTACTGGCTAAATCCTGCCCATCAGTGCCAGTGACGTCACCGGGGTTCCTGGCAGCCCCATGGAGAGCCCTGGTACGTCACTGGATCTCCAAAAAATACCTTTGCCCTGCGTGATTTAGCGCAGGGCAAAGGAGAGCATCGGAGCATGAACTGCTCCGATGCACAAGTCAGGGGGGCTTCCGGGGTGAAAACGGAAGTATGTCCGGGTTCAGCTCCCTTTAAGTGGAACTAAGCTACAAACAGCCACGTGACCGATGAAGGTGACGACTAGCCTAGAAAGAGGCTGCAGCTCTCACTGGAACGCCACAACTTCTTCAAACAGCGGATCGTCAGGGGGTCCCGGGAGTTTGCCCCCCCCCCCCCCCCCCCAATCTGATTCTGAGGATAGATCATCGATATTGAACTCCAGGAAAACCACTCTAATCATTCATATTTCATCACTGTCAGTGGATCAGATGGTGTTTATGATGACGCTCCTTCCTGATTTCTACTGTTTGGGGGGGGGGGGGGGGACTGATCCCCTCCAAATCTTTGGTGGTACTAGGTATGCATGGTAACCACGTATTCCTTTCCCCATGGCAGTAAACATGCACGCTGATCTGATTTCATTCATCTTGTGCAGGTGACAACATGTACAGCTGTGAGAAATGCAAAAAGTAAGTCTTATCTTGTGCCAAAAATATTCTTCATGCAAATCTTAGTCTGATTTATTTAAAGGGATTTTCTTCCCAAGTCTGGCCTTTTTCATATACATCATTAGGGGGCATGGACGGCACACAGAGGGGTTCAGCACTCAAAACTCTGCTGTATGAGCTGGAACAGAGAGAGCTCCTATCGCTCTGCTTTACATGGTCAGTCAGCCATTCATTTAGATCAGGCATGCTCAACCTGTGGCCCTCCAGCTGTTGTAAAACTACAACTCCCACCATGCCCTGCTGTAGGCTGTCCAAGCATGCTGGGAGTTGTAGTTTTGCAACAGCTGGAGGGTCGCAGGTTGGGCATCCCTGATTTAGATTGCCATTTTCTAATGCAGCCTTTCCCCTGCAGGGGGCGCGTCAGTCAGCAGTCATTTAGTATCCTGCAGTACCTCTGATGCCTTCCTCTTTGACACTACACATGATGCACACAGGTCTAATCCCGCACAGACGCACTCCAGCACCACGTGTACTCGTACAATCCAAGATTATTCCATTAAACTATTACAGTAACCACTTTACGCATTGTGCTATGCAATTGCAAAGCTGGGAGTTAGGGCTCTGGAAGATTGAAACGCGTGATTGCATTTACGATATCTCGTTTTCATTTAGATTAATAACTCCTGGTTGCCGTAGACACTATTTGGCTCTAATCGAAAATAGCAGATGCTAAATAAATGGATGGATAATTTTTTGCCTTTTGCCTATAGATGTAGAGAAACTTCAGGAAGAAATCCCAAAATTAGACTTTTTTTGCTGAAAATTTAGAGAACGGTTTTCTTTATTTTAATATTTGCACCTTTTCATCTCCATTTTTTTGCAGGTTAAGAAATGGCGTCAAATTTTGCAAAGTGCAGAAATTTCCTGAGGTTCGTTTTCCAGTTTTTACAATAAAGCGGTTGTCTACCTTTAGGAGGGGCCTTTCAGCCAGACCCCCCTTTTCTCCCATATTGCTGGACCGGCAGAGGGAAGCATACTTACTGGCTCCCTGCCACCGGGTTCCAGCTCCTTTGGTCCCTCGCTGCCGCATTCTGGTCCTGCTCATCAATATCCGGGTTGACGGGAGTCGCATGTCCCGCTGCAGCCAGTGACTGGTCACAGTGGTGACGTGTCCCATTGATAAGACACCTAGTACACTGTGGACAGTCAATGGCTGCAGCAGCACACGTGACCCCCTGTTGATGAGTGAGGAGCAGGTAAGTGTTCCTCCCTCCGCAGGTCCCGCAACATGGTGGGGGGGGGGGGGGGTTTAGCTGAAAGTGTACTTCTCCTTTAAAGGATTCTACCAAGATTGACACTTATCACCTATATTTTGTTTGCTCTGGATCGCGCCTCCATTCAAATGGTGGAGATGGGACCCTCATTCTTGTGATTGAACAATCAAGAAAACGGGGATCTGTCTTCCACATAGAATGGTGAAAACAGCCAGTCTTGATACAACCCATTTAATTGTGCATGCTCTTTTACAAGTCGTTACCTACAACTCCCAGCATGCACTGCCAAAAGCCGGCAGGACATGCTGGGATTAGCAGGACTCAATCTCCCAAATAAACACCCTCACTGTCATTATGTAGGTTGTTAAATTCTTTACTTGCTGGTTATTAATAATATCTGTTCTTGTAGATATTGAGCATACATCTCAAGAGGTTCCGACACGAGCTCATGTTCTCCACCAAAATCGGGACCCATGTATCTTTCCCATTGGAAGGTCTCGACCTGCAGCCGTTCCTTGCAAAGGACAGCCCAAGTCAGATAGTCACCTATGACCTTTTGTCTGTCATCTGCCACCATGGCACTGCCAGCAGTGAGTATCTGTGCTTCATCTGCACTCACTATTCTGCTGGTGCAGTCACTGTGTACATACATTACTTCTCCTGTACTGATCCTGAGTTACATCCTGTATTATACTCCAGAGCTGCACTCACTATTCTGCTGGTGCAGTCACTGTGCACATACATTACTTATCCTGTACTGATCCTGAGTTACATCCTGTATTATACTCCAGAGCTGCACTCACTATTCTGCTGGTGGAGTCACTGTGTACATACATTACTTCTCCTGTACTGATCCTGAGTTACATCCTGTATTATACTCCAGAGCTGTACTCACTATTCTGCTGGTGCAGTCACTGTGTACATACATTACTTATCCTGTACTGATCCTGAGTTACATCCTGTATTATACTCCAGAGCTGTACTCACTATTCTGCTGGTGCAGTCACTGTGTACATACATTACTTATCCTGTACTGATCCTGAGTTACATCCTGTATTATACTCCAGAGCTGCACTCACTATTCTGCTGGTGCAGTCACTGTGTACATACAAATTACTTATCCTGTACTGATCCTGAGTTACATCCTGTATTATACTCCAGAGCTGCACTCACTATTCTGCTGGTGCAGTCACTGTGTACATACATTACTTATCCTGTACTGATCCTGAGTTACATCCTGTATTATACTCCAGAGCTGCACTCACTGTGTACATACATTACATTACTTATCCTGTACTGATCCTGAGTTACATCCTGTATTATACTCCAGAGCTGCACTCACTATTCTGCTGGTGCAGTCACTGTGCACATACATTACATTACTTGTGCTGATGCTGAGTTACATCCTGTATTATACTCCAGAGCTGCACTCACTATTCTGCTGGTGCAGTCACTGTGTACATACATTACATTACTTGTGCTGATGCTGATGTCTCATGCACTCTATAAATGATTATACAGATTGGTTACATTGATGATTTCATACGTGTTGCATATTAATGTCCTCGCCCTCTGTGGCGCACCATCGTATAGAATGTAATCTTATGAGATTTTGGTTGACCTTTTAACCATTGAATGTTTCAGGCGGCCATTACATCGCCTATTGTCGCAACAACCTGAACAATCTTTGGTATGAATTTGACGACCAGAGCGTCACAGAAGTGTCTGAGGCCACCGTGCAGAACGCTGAGGCTTACGTCCTCTTCTACAGGTAACTCGCTCTCTCACGAGGACATTTTGTGAATTGTCTGAATTATGTTCACATTACAAAAATGCAAACCTAATATTTCATGATTTATTTATTTTTTGCGTCCTGAATTGTTATCACTCACTCGGCTGAGCTTTTTCTGGTGCTTAAATTGTCCAGACAGTATCGCAGTAAGGGATTGGCGGGCCAGACTTCCTGGCGGGGAAACTCCCAGAACAAAATTATTATTCCCTCTGGGGATGACAGGGCACTGGGGGTCAGCGACGAATGAAAGACACGGCCAGGATGTAGAAGAGCAATCACTAGACGTGTAGAATCGCCATCTGCCATAAGGAGAGCGGGGGTGATTGCGACAAACATCACAGTTGTACCGGAGACAGGTTTAAATGGTTTCTATGAATAAAATGTCAACTTTTTTCTATGAACAGCACCACATATTTTTTTTTTTTTGTTCCCTAAATGCAGAAATAAGAAACGTTCTAAATATTTTGTATTTGAAAAAAAAATCCTACAGTTTTGCTTCTGCAAAGTGTGCAAAAATCCTTCACCTGGTGAATCTGATATAAATCCATCTCCTGTTTTTGATGACCTACCTTCTCTCAGTGTTGGGTATAGCAGCAGGGAGGGGGAGGAGGTTGTACATATCAGATATGGGGAGAGGATCCAGGAAGGGCACCTCTCATGTACTGTAGATAGGGAGGAAATTGCGCACACAGCGGTCGGCAGGGGGAAGGCAGCAGCATCCTGGACACACAGATCCAGCATGTATTACTGGGAGGTAAATGTCCACATGAAACTGAATATCAGTGGGTCTGAATAGGAATGAAGGCATGTAGAAGGTCTGAAATGGTGTAAATTATTTTTTTTTTTTTTACTCAAGGTAACCACTAACCTATGTACATTGTGGTCCTCAGCAAAGTTGTCTCATTTGCAGAAAATATGGACGTGCAGACTGCTACTATGTTATTACCCCCTTAGTGTAACTGTAAGGTCTGGTATGGAAGGTTTACAAGTCGATCATATCCATAGGGTGACATTAGCCAGATGGAGGCCACAAGAGTGTCCTGTCTTGCTGGGGAGCTATAGTTAGGAGTCTTGGAAAGTTATAACCTGTGGCTCTTCAACTGTAGCAGAACTACAGCCTACCACCTCCGCCACACTGGGAGTTGTAGTATTGCAACAGTTTGAGAACCACAGGCTGGAGAAGAAACTCCAGTGTGAAGAAACGTTTTTGCTTTGTTATCACCCAGAAAGTCAAGTGAAGATGCCCAGAAGGAGCGGAGACGCGTGACAAGTCTGCTGAACCTGACAGAACCCAGCCTCCTGCAGTTCTACATCTCACGCCAGTGGCTCAATAAGTTTAAGACGTTTGCAGAACCTGGGCCCATATCAAATAATGACTTCCTCTGCGTGCATGGCGGTACGATCAAAGCGATATTTGTACCCTTGGAATATCTCATTTCTCTAGTTTCCCTGTGTTGTCATAGAGTATAAGGATGGTGGGGATCTTCTGGTCACTGGTCCAGCAGATACTGAAGGAGGAAGATCCATGTGGCCACTGAAATATAGTATCGCCTGGTACCCGTTCTACTGTATGGGTGACCGCCTGATACATGGTCAGCAGGAGCAGCTCTCCACTCTGTCCCGATAGGTGTCGGGGATCCTCCATCAATACCTTCCGTATGCCCAATACTTACACCCTGCTGACATGTTGCTGTTTTCCCTCAATCTTTCCATAACTCTTGTAGATTTGAATTACGAGTCCCAATTAACATGAGCGCCTTTGTGTGATTTCCAGGTCTTCCACCACGTAAGGCTGGCCTGATTGAAGACCTTGTGGTGATGCTGCCACAGAACATATGGGATTATTTATATGGCAGGTATGTCGTGTGTCTGCCATCTGGACTTAAAGGGGTTGTCGGGGCGGAAAAAATATCGATGACCTATCCTCTGGACCCCCAAGACCCCCGCCGATCAGCTGTTCGAAGAGACCGGGCACTCTGTGAGCGCGCCATGGCTTCTTCCTAGGCCAGTGACGTTGCGTTCATCGAGTACATGGCCTTTGCGCAGCTAAGGCCCATTAAAGTCAATGTACGTCGCTGTGTTTGGAACGCTCACCAGATGTCCGGTGAGCGCGGTTGGTCGTGGAGGTGCTGGGACTCTGACCCCGCCGATATGATAATGACCTACCCTGAGGACAGGGCCCAAACAATTTTGTACAAAATGTATTTGTCAAGAATCTCAAATTTGCAGAATAAGCGCAGCATTAGCACCAGAATGTTTTCTATTACTGTGGCATTATTTTACTTTATTTGGTTTGCAGAGCGCTGTTGCATTGTGTTTGTTTCTTTGTCTATCCTGAGGACAGGTCATCATTAGCTTCTCTAGGATAACCCCTTTAAGGCAGTCATTCTGTGTGTCGTCACTAGAGAGCGCCCCTCTTACTTTTAAGAGCATTACCATAGTGTTATGTGCAGTAATTCAATGTTCAGTGCTCCTTTAAGGGGGTTTTCCAGAAGTTCAGTATTGATGGCCTGTCTTCAGAATAGGGTAGCAGTATCTGACCGTCCGATCAGCTGTTCGTAGCACTACTGCCTCCTCCCAGCTAGGCAAGCACAGTGCTGTACATTGTGTAGTGGCCGCGCTTGGTATTGCAGCCCCTGGCTCATTCACTTGAATTGGACTGTGCCACAAATAGGCAATGTGACCGATAGATGTGATGTCGCTGCCCCGGGAAGAGGCCAAGGCACTTACAAGCCTTTTCAAACAGCTGGCCGTCGGTGCTGGGAGTTGGACCCCCACAGAGCAGATACTGATAACCTATCCTGATGATAGGTCATCAGTAATGAACTCCCAGAAAACCCCTTTAATTTCCCTTGTTATACTGCAGTATAAAGCATGGTGTTGGGTGCATTTGTGTGTTACATGTATTTTGTGTTGTAGGCGTTGCAGTTCTCTGAGAGGCGTGCGGCTTATGCCTTTGTTCTGACTTGAATGAATTGTCTGGAACGGATTAGAAGCGATTATGTTGCCTACAGTTTCCAGCTCCTCATTGCTCTCAGGTTACATGCCGAGGATAAGGGTGCAGATTGTGTGTAGAGCTGGAAGCATTTGTGTGCATTAGTCTATATAACCGATTCTGAATGGGCTCTGACCCAGCTTTCCCAGACTCCAGAATGAGACGTTTGCCTGCTCGGGGATACAATTCCCCTCCTGCTCCAGGATTGCTGCTAGCTTGTGCTGGATTTAGACGGTCTGAACTGGCAGGCAATTATCAGGAAGGAACCGTTCCTTCCCTACAATGGCCTTCTCATCAGTGGAGGTGAGAACTTAGTTAAAGGGGGGCATACCGCTGGGACCCGCACCTATATCGAGAACGGAGCCCCGAAAGTTAAGGAGAGCGCACTGCGCATGCGCAGCCGCCCTCTTTTCATTTCTATGGGGCCGCCGAAAATAGCAGAGTGCTGGCTCAGCTATTGCCGTCTGCCCCATAGAAATGAATGGGAGCATGGCCCGCGCATGTGCGGCACGATCCTATTCACTTCTATGGGAGAGGCGGGGATTAGCGCTTGGTGGTGGACGAACCCCGGGAAATCTGGAGTCCTCCAGCCACAGCGCTCCCCGCTCTCAATACAGGTGTGGGACCCGCACCTATCGGACAATGGGGGCATATCCTAGCGATATGGCCCCATTGTCTAAGATGGGAATACCCCTTTAACACGCAGACATCACCTCCACTGTACGGGGACAAACCATCGCTCGTCCTCGTACAAATTCATTGTTTCTGGGCAGCAGATCCCTGTTCACACAGCTCGAGCTGCCGCCCAGAAACGATCATTTAATGTGTTGCACAAAAGATCATTTCACCCAATAAATGAGCCTTTCACACAGGCCTAATCATTGGGAACGAGCGTTCGTAGAAACGTTCATCCTCAACCCAAAAATTGGGTTGTGTAAATCCAGCCTTAGGCAGATCTGCCTTTACATTGTTGGGTGAGAGCTCCCAAAGCACAGGAACTAGTCAGGAGAGGCTCTGAAGGGGTATCCTCAGCTTATAAAGTGATGGCAGATCACTAGGCTATGCTGTCTCTTTGGTCGGGGTCTGACCTCTGGAACCGCCACTGATCCTGGGGACGATGGGGCAGCCCTTCTAAGTGTTCCCTGCATGGTGACGTTCCTGGCCGTCCAGCAGTAGTACTGCCCCAGTTCCCTGCCCGTCGGGTGTGCAAGGAAAACTCTGCATGAGACGCATTGCTTCACCAGTGCTGCTGCCCCTTCATTCTCAGTGTTGGAGATGGGTCCGACCTCTAACAATATAACATCACTTTATATGATGTGAATACTCCTTTTAAAGTGAATGTTAGCATTTGAACACCATTCAGGTTTTTTTCATATATTTATTTGAATAGGTTCCAATTCTGTGCTGATTGCTGTGTCTGTTTTATTTTATTTTGCAGAACTGTATATCCTCTGGTAAATTTCTAGGCGACTGCAGCCACCACTAGGGGGAGCTCTTAGTTATTCTGTTCACGGCTCCTTGTAGCTGCAGAATTGTATCACTTACTTCTATGCAGGGTATTCAGAGCTTTGTATCAGAAAAGCAGATTTCCACCCGCTATTAACCTTCTACTGAGAAATGACACCGAATATTGGACCTAAAAACGGCACAATGTCCACTTCTGTTTTTACACTTGTAGATTTGGAGGGGGCCCAGCTGTGAACCACCTCTATGTGTGTCACACCTGTCAGAATGAACTGGAGAAGATCGAAAAAAGGCGGAAAATGGAACTGGAGACGTTTATTCGGGTAAATATTAATTATAACATTTGGGGGGGAAAGTCTGTGTGCATGAAAGAGCATATCCTATCTGATTGGTAAGGCAGTGTGATAGCATGAAGAAAAGCTCCTGTATGCCCGGGGTCAGTGGAGGCTGCACAGGGGCAGAGATGACGGCAGCATGCTGTGACTGGTAAGAGGGTGATAGCATGAAGAACAGTTCTTGCTTTGCTCCTGCGGTCCCTGGTGGCTGCACAGGGGGAGAGATGTCCTATCCTCCTGCGACCACTTGCATTTGGCTCATGTTCAGTGTGCAAACAAAAAGGCGAGTGCTTCATCGCATTGAAAGTCTGGACCTCTTTCCTAACTTCTCTTACAGGACTATAGATCACTCGATACCCAGCTCAAGCAGGCTGCGGCAGAGTGATCGGAACTGCCTGCCGGATCCGGCAATCTGCATGCAAACCGACAGCATTTGTAGACGATGCGTCTTACAAATGCATTGCAAGAACGGATCCGTCTCTCCGGATGTCATCTGGAGAAACGGATCCGTTATATATTTTTTTCACATTCCACGCGCAGACTGGAAGGACGGATCCGGCATTGTGGTATTTTTAACGGCACTAATACATTTTCTCCGTCCAAAAACCATACATTGACTGAACTGAAGACATCCTGATGCATCCTGAACGGATTTCTCTTCATTCTGAATGCATGGGGATGAAACCGATCAATTCTTTTTTGGTATTGAGCCCCTATGACACGTTTTGGCTTTCCGTTTGCGATATCCATTCAGGGCTCTCACACGCGGTCCAAAACGGATCAGTTTTGCCCTAATGCATCCTGAATGGATAAGGATCCGCTCAGAACGCATCAGTTTGCCTCCGATCAGTCACCATTCCGCTCTGGGGGCCGTCTGCAGCGTTTTGCTGTCCGCCTGATGAAGCGGAGCCAAACGGATCCGTCCCGGCACACAATGTAAGTCAATGGGGACAGATCCGTTTTCTCTGGCACAATAGAAAACTGATCCGTCCCCCATTGACGTTCAATGGTGTTCAAGACGGATCCGTCATGGCTATAAAAGAAATAATACGACCGGATCCATTCATGACGGATGCATGCAGTGGTATTATTGTAACGGAAGCGTTTTTGCAGATCCATGACAGATCCTCAAAAAACGCTAGTGTGAAAGTAGCCTTAGAAGGGTTGACTGAAGCGCGGCTTCTTTCCTGTATGCCGTGCCCATTAGTAGAGCGTTTGATGTGCTTTATTAGAGCTGGAGGAGATGAGGGCATTTCTGTAGCCGCCCGTACAGAGTGCGATCAGTGCTGCCCTGTGATTACTCTTCTGACAATGCGCAGAGCACGTTCGTGGCCTCCGCGACCTGTTAAGAGCTTAATATCTGTGTTTCCACAGCTAAATAAAGCTTTCCAAGAAGAGGACTCTCTGGCTGTTATTTACTGCATCAGCATGCACTGGTTCCGGGAGTGGGAAGGGTTCGTAAAGGGCAAGGACGTCGGTAAGTGGCGTTTTCATGTGTTTCTGCTGTGACCGCATATTTCATTTACAGAGAGAATGATCCCAAACGTGTGCAGCTTGAAGGAATGGGGAAGAACGAATTAGATTAACATTTCCATGATCATAACTTATCCTTATCCACAGGATAACGTGTCTGATCGGCGGGGGTCTGACGGCGGGGGCCTCTGACGATCACCAGGACAACGGCCCCTGTTCCCTCGTCTGTATGGGGCAGCAGACGCACATGCTTGTACGCCGCGCCTTTAAATGCTATGCTTGTACTGGGCTATCTCTGGTAGCCCCATAGAGCTGGATGGAGTGGCTGGCACGCGTCTGCCAAACCATTCAAACGGGGGGGGGGGAACATGGGCTTCAGTTCTAGTGTTGGCAGGGGCCCCCAGAAGTCCAACGTTATCCCCTGTCCTCGGGGATAAGCTTAAAAGGGTTTTTCGAGAATGAATTGATGAAGTAGAATAGGTCAATGTCTGATCATAGAGGGTCTGGAACCCCCTCAGGGACCAGAGTGTTCAGATGAGCACTGCTCGTGTCCACCATGCAATCCAGCAGCGGTGGTCGTGCTTGTACACTATAGGAAAAGGTGCAGGCCTCTCTGGTGGTCGAGATTGTGGGAGCGCACATAGGCACGCATGCGCAGCATCATCCGTCACAGCCACTTCATATCTGCACTGCAGCAGCGGCCGTAACGCCTGGATACAAGCAGTGTATAATGTGATTGAAAAATGGATCAAGCCAGCAAAGGAGGCAATATGGCCAATCACAATACATTAGTAAGTGCCTCGTATTAACTTTCTGTACATTATAAAATGCCATTCGCTTTAGTGAGACAACCCCTTTAATGTATAAATTGCAAAATATCACTTTATTTCATTATTGGTTGTCACATGAAGCAATTGAGGAGGATAATAGAGGTTGCTGTAGAGCCCTACAAGCGGGGGTATAGCTGGGCCCAGGTGGCAGGGGTTAACGGGCTCTGCTTTGATCAAGGTTATACGTGATCAGATGAAATATTTGCTGAATCTTCCTTTTTGTGTCTGTTTTGTGCAGATCCTCCTGGAGCAATAGATAATTCAAAAATAGCCGTCGCAAAGTGCGGGCATATAACTCTGAAGCAAGGTGAGTGACCGCTTAGGTTTTGACTTGGTTTAGTTTTTGCGGATCAAAAGGAATAACATAAAATGTGTCTAAGGGCACTTTCACGCCAGCGTTATTCTTTTCCGGCACTGAGTTCCGTCCTAGGGGCTCAATACCGGAAAAGAACTGATCAGTTTTATCCCCCTGCATTCTGAATGGAGAGCAATCCGTTCAGTACGTCTTCAGTTCAGTCTTTTTGACTGATCAGGACGGAGATAATACCGCAGCATGCTACGGTTTTATCTCCATCCCAAAAAACGAAACACTTGCCTGAATGCCGGATCCAAATTTTTTTTCCATAGGGATGTATTAGTGCCGGATATGGCATTCAAATTGCCGCATTGACGGAACCGGTATTCCAGTCTGCGCATGCGCAGACCTTTAAAAATGTGAAAAAAATAAATACCGGATCCATTTTGCCTGATGACACCGGAAAAACTAATCCGGTATTGCAATGCATTTTTCTGATTGATCAGGATCCCGATAAGTCTGAAAAATGCCTGATCAGTCGGAAAAATGACATGCGTTTGCATACAGTTTGCCTGATCGCGCAACGGAACTGCGTGCCGGAATCAAACAACGCAAGTGTGAAAGTACCTTAAGTCCAAAACTCTGTGCTGATAAATTTCTTAATATATCTCTTTATGAAGACCAGCGCACAGTTTTTCTGATACAGAGCTCCAAATCCTCTGCATAGACATAGTTAAATAATACAAGTCTTACTACCTAAAGCCACCACTAGAGGGAGCTGAGATCACTGCACCTTGTGTCATTATTGAGTTCAATGTATAACTAGTATGCGATAAGCTCCTGATCTCCCCCTAGTGGTGACCACCGGGAGAAAGAGGTTTAATATTTAACCCTTTCAGCAGCGGATTTGGAGCCCAGAATAAAAAAAATAAAGCTGCCCCTACTATAAAAATATAGTGAGAAATTAGAACACACAAAAAAAAAAAACATGTTCAAGGTTGTATGCAATCATTAAAGAGGTTTTGCAGGAGTTCAATATTGACGACTCTCCAGATCGGTCAAACCCCACCAATCTGATATTGATGACCTATCAGTGACATCATGCACAGTTTCAAACTCCTGGAAAACCCCTTTAAAATTCACAATTAAAGAGGCTCTTAAAGAATATTTGCATTTTTCCGTCTTGAATTCCTTTTTAAGTCAGAACGGATCCAAAAGTGTGGAGAAAGAAAAATCTTTCCAGTAGGAATATTCTTAGTTTATTTTTTTGGACCAGGTTGCAGTACCAGACTCAGCCTGTGGTCCACAGTGGCGCTGTTTCTTGGAAGAACAAAAAAAGTTTATTATATAAATATTTTTCCTATATATTGTTGTTGGGGTTCTTTTCTGTATTAGATCTACATCACTAATATGGCTTTTGGGTACGTTCGCCCCATTTAACACCGGTTGATTTTCTCTAAATCAAACGTTTCATTTTGTGGCCTACAGGAGCGGATTCTGGGCAGATATCAGAAGAAACTTGGCATTTCCTCCACTCCATCTACGGCGGTGGTCCCGAGATCACCCTAAGACAAACTGTCCCTGTCGCCGAAGCCGGCCAGTCGGAGGAGAAGATTGACGTAGAGACGCGGAATGTATAACCTGCTTTCTTGGCGCTGGCGTCCTGTCCCTGGAGTCGCTAATCTGTGGCGGGTTCTTGATTTTGACCTCTGACATTCCTTCACTATACATTTAGAAGCGTTTATCGTTCTTTTCGGCTGTGATTTTAAGTGTCCTATTTATGTTTTCTATGAGAGCGAGGGGAGAACATGGAGTCTTTTTTTTTTTTTTTCTTTTTCATTTCGGACGACCTATGGAAACGTTTAATTCTTTTTAATCTTCCTTTTAATCCTGCCGACTTGTAAATAATATCCGAACCGCGTCCTTGGCTGCGGAGAGCTGCAGAGGCCACGCATGAAACCGACTCCTCCATGCCTTGTGCTCTCTCCCTTTGGGCGTTCCCCGGTCCTATCCCATGTTGTCAGGACGTTTTGAGGACATGCCCCCCCCCCCCCTTATATTTGATTTTTTTAATATATATTATTTAAGTCACTGCACCTTTTCTTGGGGTGTGCCGTGCAGACAAGAGAAGCACTTTTTTTCGATTAACTACAGGTAAAGTCTATGCCTCTGTCCTTCCCCGTGTACCCGATCAAATAGTATTTTTCTATAGAGTTATGAATTGGTGCCAGGATTGACGATGGGGCTCCACGTACTCGTCAGGTTTGAGGGGCCCCTGTGGTCCCGAGGAGCAGATGAAGGATTCGCTGGTTACCTGGCAGCTGTTTTTTATTTTGTATGTTCTGGCGCATGGCATGCTCCGACGTGACGAAATGCTTTTATTTTGGTAATGATCTTAGTCGACGCTCCAGGAAGCGCTGTCCGTATATTTATAGAATTCAGGTTGTTTTTACTGGTTTCCCAATGGCGTTCTCCGTAAGCTGAGATCTGCTTAGCCCCGAAGAGCACAGGTTCATAAAGGAGTGACTCCCCACCCCCACAAAATGGACCAGTTTAGAATAAGGGTACCTGGACACGGTTGAACGCGGAGAAAGTCCACCCCAATTTCCGTGCGTTTCTGCACCCAAAAAATCCCAAACCTGCTATTTCTAATTGCATTTTTTTGGTGCAGATCTCACCCTTCGTTTGAAAAAAGGGTGAAAACCGCAAACCTAAATCGACATGCTGCAGATTTGAAAATCCGCACCGCAGGTCAATTTCAGCGTAGATAAGAATTGTCTTTCTGCATGGGAATCCGCAGCGTGTGCAGGTACCCTTAGGCTAAATGCATACGATCAGGATTGTGTGCGGAGAATCGGCGCCGTAGGTTATGCACATTGTATTCTATGAGAATTTAAAATTCTCATGCACACGATGCAGATTTTAAAATCCCCAACATGTCAAATTATTTAATTTTTTTTCCATTCACTTAAATGGGGGAGAGGAAAATCCGCACTAATTGATTGTCCGCACATGAATCCTGAACGTGTGCATTTACCCTAAGGAAGCACAAGCAGAACCAGTCTGAAGTCCACCCGAAAGCACAAACGATCGTTTATGGTCGCTAAATAAAAACCATTTGTACAAAGGTTGGTGATTGTCGCTGATGTAGAGTAGTTTGCATTTGTCTAGTTGCAGCATTTAGAATAATACATTTTGCTGAGACCGCCAGTAAAGTCAGTGGAGCATTATTTACTCCCTCCCCTTTTAGTTTTTTGTTTTTGCACCACCACCTCCATCATAGCTGTCTGGGATCCATTCTCATTTCAGGAATATACGTGATACACGTAGGTACTAGTGGTGTGTACTGTTAACCTGTCCATAGCCGGAAACCCTTAACCAATGCTGGGCTAGGATTAAATGGTCGTGTCCTGAATTACCAGCTTTTCCCTCTGGAGAGTCATTTAAAGGGAACCTGTCACCATGAAAATGCAGTGTAATCTGCAGGCAACAAGTTATAGAGCAGGAGGAGCGGAGCAGATTGATATATAGTTATATAGGAAAGAATTCAGTAAAACCTGTATTTTATTCATCTATATCTCTGCTCATTCTGGGCTTTAAAGTCCAGGAGGCGGTCCTATCAGTGATTGACAGCAGTCTCTGAAGTCAGGGAGGAGGTCCTATCAGTGATTGACAGCAGTCTCTGAAGTCAGGGAGGAGGTCCTATCAGTGATTGACAGCAGTCTCTGAAGTCAGGGAGGCGGTCCTATCAGTGATTGACAGCAGTCTCTGAAGTCAGGGAGGAGGTCCTATCAGTGATTGACAGCAGTCTCTGAAGTCAGGGAGGAGGTCCTATCAGTGATTGACAGCCTTCCCTCTGACTCTATACAGAGATAGCTGTCAATCACTGATAGGACCGCCTCCCTGACTTCAGAGACTGCTGTCAATCACTGATAGGACCTCCTCCCTGACTTCAGAGACTGCTGTCAATCAGTGATCGACAGCAGTCTCTGAAGTCAGGGAGGCGGTCCTATCAGTGATTGACAGCAGTCTCTGAAGTCAGGGAGGCGGTCCTATCAGTGATTGACAGCAGTCTCTGAAGTCAGGGAGGAGGTCCTATCAGTGATTGACAGCAGTCTCTGAAGTCAGGGAGGCGGTCCTATCAGTGATTGACAGCAGTCTCTGAAGTCAGGGAGGAGGTCCTATCAGTGATTGACAGCAGTCTCTGAAGTCAGGGAGGCGGTCCTATCAGTGATTGACAGCAGTCTCTGAAGTCAGGGAGGAGGTCCTATCAGTGATTGACAGCAGTCTCTGAAGTCAGGGAGGCGGTCCTATCAGTGATTGACAGCAGTCTCTGAAGTCAGGGAGGAGGTCCTATCAGTGATTGACAGCAGTCTCTGAAGTCAGGGAGGAGGTCCTATCAGTGATTGACAGCCTTCCCTCTGACTCTATACAGAGATAGCTGTCAATCACTGATAGGACCGCCTCCCTGACTTCAGAGACTGCTGTCAATCACTGATAGGACCTCCTCCCTGACTTCAGAGACTGCTGTCAATCAGTGATCGACAGCAGTCTCTGAAGTCAGGGAGGAGGTCCTATCAGTGATTGACAGCAGTCTCTGAAGTCAGGGAGGCGGTCCTATCAGTGATTGACAGCAGTCTCTGAAGTCAGGGAGGAGGTCCTATCAGTGATTGACAGCAGTCTCTGAAGTCAGGGAGGCGGTCCTATCAGTGATTGACAGCCTTCCCTCTGACTCTATACAGAGATAGCTGTCAATCACTGATAGGACCGCCTCCCTGACGTCAGAGTCTGCTGTCAATCACTGAAAGGACCGCCTAGGGGACTTCAGAGACTGCTGTCAATCACTGATAGGACCTCCTCCCTGACTTCAGAGACTGCTGTCAATCACTGATAGGACCTCCTCCCTGACTTCAGAGACTGCTGTCAATCACTGATAGGACCTCCTCCCTGACTTCAGAGACTGCTGTCAATCACTGATAGGACCTCCTCCCTGACTTCAGAGACTGCTGTCAATCACTGATAGGACCTCCTCCCTGACTTCAGAGACTGCTGTCAATCACTGATAGGACCTCCTCCCTGACTTAAGAGATAGCTGTCAATCACTGATAGGACCGCCTCCTGGACTACAAAGCCCAGAATGAGCAGGAATATAAATGAATAAAATACAGGTTTTACAGAACTTTTTCCTATATGATTATATATCAATCTGCTCAGCTCCTCCTGCTCTATAACATGCTGCCTGCAGATTACACTGCATTTTCAGTGACTGGTTCACTTTAAAGGGCATCTGTCAGCAAATCTGTACCTATGACACTGGCTGACCTGGTACATGTGCACTTGGCAGCTGACGGCCTCTGTGTTGGTCCCATGTTAATATGTGTCTGCATTGCTGAGAAAAATTATGTTTTAATATATGCAAAAAAACCTCTGGGAGCAACGGGGGCGTTACCGTTACACCTAGAGGCTCCGCTCTCTGCACTTTGATTGACAGGATTAGGTGTGATGAAGTTTTCACTGCCTGGCCCTATCAATTAAAGTGCAGTGAGCTTTGCCTCTAGGTGTAATGGTAACGCCCCTGTTGCTCCTAGAGGCTCACTTCCATAGGTACACATCTGCCGACAGATGCCCTTTTTAAAAGGGTTTTCTGAGATTTAGGATAGATTATCAGTATCTGATAGGTGGGGCTCCAACTCCCGCCGATCAGCTTTTTGAGAAGACAGTGGTGCTTGCAGTAGCGCCGTGGCCTTCTCTCTCTTTGCCTAGGCCAGTGATGTCCACGTTCATTGGCCACATGCTAGTTGCAGCTCGGCCCCATTGAAGTGAATGGGGCTGAGCTGTGTGATACCAAGCACAACAGCTGTACGTTGTGCAGAGAGTAGGCTGCAGCTCCAGTGCCTTCACAGCTGATCGGGCGTCGGACCCGCACCGATCAGATACTGGTGACCTATACAGAGGTTAGCTCCTCCGTATAAAACTCTTGGAAAACCCCTTTAAGGGCGGATTCGCACTTGCGTCAGGGTATTCTGTTATAGTTTCCGTTTATAACTGAATTCTCAGACAGAATGTCAACAGGACTTTGTTTTCGTCCTGCATAACGGTAACCAGAAGGATCCGTTATGCTGCCCATAAACTTCTATTATGACGGATCAAAACGGAATGTCTCTTCAAGGCTTCCATTTTGCATTCTGTCCGGGAATTCCATTATAAATGGATGGAAGCTATAACGGAATACCCTAACGCAAGGGCGAACCGCTGCTAACAGGTTGACTGCTTTGTACAATCTATGTTCTCGGACCACCAGCGATCAGCTATAATCTGTGGGGGGAACCTGGCAGCAAGTGTTGAGTTTCTCTACAGTGCCACCGCAGGAGAAGCTCAGCATTACACAGTCCTCATATGGCCATGGATAGGCCGAGTCCTCCAGAGAGGAGGAGACACTCTTTGTAGCCTTTCTGAGCAATAGATGGGGGTGTCTAAACTGCCTGAGGTTATGGCTCTTCCAAGTCTCATGACTCTCAATGGTGGACGGGAGTTTCAGGAGGGTTGCAGACCTGGCATTATGCCTTGGGTATAAAACATGCACTAATGATGTCCTCTTCTAAGCGCCCATAGTCCATAAGTGACCTGCTATGTACAGTACATGAAATTCTCTGTTTTCCAGTTCTGCGGGGGGAGCATTGGGAGCAGGGACTCTGCTTCCTGAGCATGACCACTATCATAGACCTGACACCCCAGGTTACCAGCTCTTCTTCATTGTAAGATCTGCTGAAAGACCTGGATGAAGGGTCCTCCCGAAAAATGTATCCCCCTGCCTAGCTTGTCCTTTCTTTTGCACAGATGCAAGTCGTTGGATGGCTAGATGTGATTGTTCGCATGTTGTGAATGTTCCTTTTTAATTATTTAATTGCTCATTGTAAATCTTCAATAAAGAAGGACAAGTATAACTGCAGGTCTGCGCCATTTCTGTGTCCTGCCTTTCTGCACACGTGCATTGGGGTTCCAGGTAGCTGGAATAATCCTGGGAACACCTCATCTACTGAAATGGATACATTTTTATTCTAATCTTACATTTCTGTATTGGGAACTTCCGCCTTGTAATCCATTATAAACTGTGGGCATGCGATACATTGCACCAATGTGCTGCACATGCACAGTATAGAGCGGATGTAACAGAAGTGCATGCACAGAGGCTATGGAGATAGATTGAAGATTCCTGCGCATTCACCACCACCATAATGTATTTCCAGGGGTGAAGGCAACTGAACTGATAAGAGCATAGAAGGTACTGAATCGTTCTGCATCTCCATGGAGAATCATGCATTTGTTCATGCCATAGCGAAGGTCCACACGCAGGGCCGTTTGAAGGAATTTGGGGGCCCCAAGCAATTGCTTGTTTTGCCTGTCTGTCAGCGACGGGCCTGCACACGCAGTGGAAAAATCCACCACAAATCTGTAGCAAACACGTGGTGTTCAGCCCTTTGGGTGGCGCTCACACGGCAGATTTAGGTACAGGAATTTGCACGATTGAACATCAGTTCCATTCACCTGAATGATGGAAAGAGAAAAATCAAAGCGAGCTGCTCCATGGTGATGTACGGCATCTAAAGGAGACCAAGGACAACAGGTAAGGCCTCATGCACACGACCGTATTTTGCGGTCCGCAAAAAATATGGATACCGGCCATGTGCATTCAGTATTTTGTGGAACGGAACAGCTAGCCCCTAATAGAACAGTCCTATCCTTGTCCGTAAAGCAGACAATAAAAGGGAGTTCTATTTTTATTTTATTTTTTTCAGAACTGAAATTAGTGGCGTCGCTAGAGGGGGGCGAGGGGGGGGCAATTGCCCCCCCTATGTTGTTCCTTGCCCCCCAGGTGCCCCCCCGCTGATTCCCCCGAGTGAATACTAATGAGCGCTTCCATTAAGGAAGCGCTCATTAGTACAGAAGGACCAGGAAGTGGTGAACGCTCTGTACTCACCACTTCCTGGTCCTCGGCTGTCGGCTGTGCAGGGCTGCGCACAGCGTGAGGTCGCTCTTTGACCTCACGCTGTGCGCGCCAGTTTAGAGCACGCACAGTCGACTGAGGAGGGAGAAAATGGCAGGCGGCGTCCGTCCAGGAGCAGGAGAGGTAAGTGTTTTTTTTTTTAATTTTATAAAAAATGTGGCTGCTGGGGGCATTATGGGGGCTAATAGGAGGCATATGCGGCTAATAGGAGGCATATGGGGCTAATTGGAAGCATATTTGGGGGCTAATTGGAGGCATATTTGGGGGCTAATTGGAGATGTATGGGGGCATTTGGAGGCATATTTGGGGGCTAATTGGAGGCATATTTGGGGGCTAATAGGAGGCATATGGGGCTAATAGGAGGCATATGGGGCTAATAGGAGGCATATGGGGGCTAATAGGAGGCATATGGGGGCTAATTGGAGGCATATGGGGGCTAATTGGAGGCATATAGGGGCTAATTGGAGGCATATAGGGGCTAATTGGGGGCTAATAGGAGGCATATGGGGGCTAATTGGAGGCATATGGGGGCTAATTGGAGGCATATGGGGGCTAATTGGAGGCATATGGGGGCTAATTGGAGGCATATGGGGTCTATGGGGCTTATTGGTGGCATATGGGGGCTATTTGGGGGCTAATTGGAGGCATATGGGGGCTAATTGGAGGCATATGGGGGCTAATTGGAGGCATATGGGGGCTAATTGGAGGCATATGGGGCTATGGGGCTAATTGGAGGCATATGGGGTTAATTGAGGCATATGGGGGCTAATTGGGGCTATGGAGGCATATGGGGGCTAATTGGAGGCATATGGGGGCTAATTGGAGGCATATGGGGGCTAATTGGAGGCATATGGGGGCTAATTGGAGGCATATGGGGCTATGGGGCTAATAGGAGGCATATGGGGGCTAATAGGAGGCATATGGGGGCTAATTGGAGGCATATGGGGCTAATTGGAGGCATATAGGGGCTAATTGGGGGCTAATAGGAGGCATATGGGGGCTAATTGGGGCTAATTGGAGGCATATGGGGCTAATTGGAGGCATATGGGGGCTAATTGGAGGCATATGGGGTCTATGGGCTAATTGGAGGCATATGGGGTTAATTGGAGGCATATGGGGGCTAATTGGGGCTAATAGGAGGCATATGGGGGCTATAGGAGGCATATGGGGGCTAATAGGAGGCATATGGGGGCTAATTGAGGCATATGGGGGCTAATTGGAGGCATATGGAGCTAATTGGAGGCATATGGGGGCTAATAAGAGGCATAATGGGGGCTAATTAGAGGCATAATGTGGGCTAATGAGGCATAATGGGGGCCAATGGGGCTAATAAGAAGAATAATGGGGGCTAATGAGGCATAAGGGCTTATATGGGGGCTGATATGGGAGTGATGAGAGGCATAATGAGGGCTAATGAGAGGCATAATGTGTCATCCACAGATCCCCTATAACAGTGTGTCTTCCACAGATCCACCATAACAGTGCGCCTGTGCACTGACGAGAGACAGAAAGAAGGGGAAAGAATCCGTGGAAGCAAGCAGAGGACAGCACAGCAGACGACTGAATAGCTTCTTTTGTAAGTAAATTGTTTTATTATAACTGTATCCCTGCAGACCGCAACTCTCTCGTATTTTGTAATCTTATTTTGTTTTTGCCCCCCCATTTTTGACTGTGGTATCTTTGTGCCCCCCCTATATATTGTTCCTAGAGTCGCCACTGACTGAAATACAGAAACGGAATGCACGCGGAGTAACTTCAGTTTTTTTTGCGGACCCGTTAAAATGAATGGTTCCGCATACGGTCCGAAAAAAAAAAAAATGGGACGGACATGGAAAGAAAATACGATTGTGTGCATGAGCCCTAAGGCTGATTTCACATCACAGTTAAAAAGGATCCTGTGTATCAATTCTGCACATTCGACATCCGTTTGGGCCATTTCCGTCAGAGATCCGTTATTTTAATCCTTCTTTATCAGGCACAATTTAAGCACACGTAATTTATAAATGACAGCACGCCTTTGAAACGCGTTACATGTGCAAAAAAAGAAATGCTGTTGGCATCCTGGGCTCCTCGGCCTGCTTCTTTTAGATAGTCACCTGAATGGGGCATGCAGAAATCCATGGGCTTCCGCCCCATTCAAGTAAACGGAAGTCATTTTCAGTCAGATTTCTGCAGCGTGAGAGTGCGTCTTCATAAAGAGGTGAAGATTTGACAAGCTGCAGCTTTAGAAATAAGAAGAATAGTAAGAACGAAGATGCCGCCTGATTTGTAACAAAAGTGGAGGGGCAACGAGTGAACTGGTGACTGAATCATGGCCGCCTGAGGCTCAATGATGGATAGTGAAGTCCAGCCCGAATGGTTCGATTTCACAGAAGAACTGAGAGAGTTACTGCTGGTGATGATAAAAAGAGGCGAGATCACACAGGACATTGCAGCTTGTAGTATATGGGGTCAATCAGAGTGCCCATTCTCTAAAAAAAACATCACCCCTTCTTGTTCTGTTATAAGGTGACCCTCCTATAACCCATCACCCCCTATTATATTACACTGTGCACCCCTATAACCCATCTTCTTTCACACTGTGCACCCCTATAACCCATCACCCCTCTTCTTTCACACATCACCCCCTCTTCTATCACACAGTGCTCCTCTATAACACATCACCCCCTCTTCTTTCACACAGTGCTCCTTTATAAAACATCACCCCCTCTTCTATCACACAGTGCTCCCCTATAACACATCACCCCCTCTTCTATCACACAGTGCTCCTCTATAACACATCACCCCCTCCTCTATCACACAGTGCTCCCCTATAACACATCACCCCCTCCTCTATCACACAGTGCTCCCCTATAACACATCACCCCCTCTTCTATCACACAGTGCTCCCCTATAACCCATCTTCTTTCACACTGTGCACCCCTATAACCCATCACCCCTCTTCTTTCACACAGTGCTCCTTTATAAAACATCACCCCCTCTTCTATCACACAGTGCTCCCCTATAACACATCACCCCCTCTTCTATCACACAGTGCTCCCCTATAACACATCACCCCCTCCTCTATCACACAGTGCTCCCCTATAACACATCACCCCCTCTTCTATCACACAGTGCTCCCCTATAACACATCACCCCCTCTTCTATCACACAGTGCTCCCCTATAACCCATCTTCTTTCACACTGTGCACCCCTATAACCCATCACCCCTCTTCTTTCACACAGTGCTCCTTTATAAAACATCACCCCCTCTTCTATCACACAGTGCTCCCCTATAACACATCACCCCCTCTTCTATCACACAGTGCTCCTCTATAACACATCACCCCCTCCTCTATCACACAGTGCTCCCCTATAACACATCACCCCCTCCTCTATCACACAGTGCTCCCCTATAACACATCACCCCCTCTTCTATCACACAGTGCTCCCCTATAACCCATCTTCTTTCACACTGTGCACCCCTATAACCCATCACCCCTCTTCTTTCACACAGTGCTCCTTTATAAAACATCACCCCCTCTTCTATCACACAGTGCTCCCCTATAACACATCACCCCCTCTTCTATCACACAGTGCTCCCCTATAACACATCACCCCCTCCTCTATCACACAGTGCTCCCCTATAACACATCACCCCCTCTTCTATCACACAGTGCTCCCCTATAACACATCACCCCCTCTTCTATCACACAGTGCTCCCCTATAACCCATCACCCCTCTTCTTTCACACAGTGCTCCTTTATAAAACATCACCCCCTCTTCTATCACACAGTGCTCCCCTATAACACATCACCCCCTCCTCTATCACACAGTGCTCCCCTATAACACATCACCCCCTCTTCTATCACACAGTGCTCCCCTATAACACATCACCCCCTCTTCTATCACACAGTGCTCCCCTATAACACATCACCCCCTCTTCTATCACACAGTGCTCCCCTATAACACATCACCCCCTCTTCTATCACACAGTGCTCCCCTATAACACATCACCCCCTCTTCTACCACACAGTGCTCCCATATAACACATCACCCCCTTTTCTATCACACAGTGCTCCCCTATAACACATCACCCCCTCTTCTATCACACAGTGCTCGCCTATAACACATCACCCCCTCTTCAATCACACAGTGCTCGCCTATAACACATCACCCCTCTTCTATCACACAGTGCTCCCATATAACACATCACCCCCTCTTCAATCACACAGTGCTCCCCTATAACACATCACCCCCTATTCTATCACACGGTGCTCCCCTATAACACATCACCCCCTATTCTATCGCACCGTGCTCCCCTATGACCCATCACCCCCTCTTCTACCGCACCGTGCTCCCCTATGACCCATCACCCCCTTTTCTACCGCACCATGCTCCCCTACGACCCATCACCCCCTCTTCTATCGCACAGTGCTCCCCTACGACACATGACCCCCTCTTCTACCGCACCGTGCTCCTCTATAACACATCACCCCCTCTTCTATCGCACAGTGCTCCCCTATAACATCACCCCTCTTCTATCACACAGTGCTCCCATATCACACAGTGCTCCCATATAACACATCACCCCCTCTTCTATCACACGGTGCTCCCCTATAACACATCACCCCCTCTTCTATCACACGGTGCTCCCCTATAACACATCACCCCCTATTCTATCGCACCGTGCTCCCCTACGACCCATCACCCCCTCTTCTATCGCACAGTGCTCCCCTACGACCCATCACCCCCTCTTCTATCGCACAGTGCTCCCCTATAACATCACCCCTCTTCTATCACACAGTGCTCCCATATCACACAGTGCTCCCATATAACACATCACCCCCTCTTCTATCACACGGTGCTCCCCTATAACACATCACCCCCTCTTCTATCACACGGTGCTCCCCTATAACACATCACCCCCTATTCTATCGCACCGTGCTCCCCTACGACCCATCACCCCCTCTTCTATCGCACAGTGCTCCCCTACGACCCATCACCCCCTCTTCTACCGCACCGTGCTCCTCTATAACACATCACCCCCTCTTCTTTCACACAGTGCTCCCATATAACACATCACCCCCTCTTCTATCGCACAGTGCTCCCCTATAACACATCACCCCCTCTTCTATCGCACAGTGCTCCCCTATAACACATCACCCCCTCTTCTATCGCACAGTGCTCCCCTATGACACATCACCCCCTCTTCTACCACCCCGTGCTCCCCTATGACACATCACCCCCTCCTCTACCACCCAGTGCTCCCCTCTTCCATCGCACCCACTCCCGATGTATTCCCCTGGACGTGCAGCTCCCTCGTTCACCGGCAGATGCCGCCCTGTAGAAGCGGAAGTGGCGTCGGCGTGGAGGGGGCTTCCGGCGAGTGTGCGGCGGCCTGGCTCCCTGATGAGGATCCGGCGGACAGCGGGTACCAGACAGGTGAGAGCCGCCGGCACGTGTGCACTTCCTGTCAGACACGGGAACACGCTGACCGCTCCTCCATGTGTGAGGGAAGCGGCATGGAAAGACTGAACACACAGGCTGCACAGTGTAATGATAGCAGTGTGTACAACAGTGCTGTATAATGATATAGTGCTCCAGTGTGTACAGTGCTGTATAATGATATAGTGCTCCAGTGTGTACAGTGCTGTATAATGATATAGTGCTCCAGTGTGTACAGTGCTGTATAATGATATAGTGCTCCAGTGTGTACAGTGCTGTATAATGATATAGTGCTCCAGTGTGTACAGTGCTGTATGATGATATAGTGCTCCAGTGTGTACAGTGCTGTATAATGATATAGTGCTCCAGTGTGTACAGTGCTGTATAATGATAGTGTTCCAGTGTGTACAGTGCTGTATAATGATATGCTCCAGTGTGTTCAGTGCTGTGTAATAATATAGTGTTCCAGTGTATACAGTGCAGTATAATAATATAGTGCTCCAGTGTATACAGTGCTGTATAATGTGCAGTATAATGATATAGTGCTCCAGTGTATACAGTGCTGTATAATGTGCAGTATAATGATATAGTGCTTCAGTGTATACAGTGCAGTATGTTATAGTGCTGCAGTGTATACAGTGCCGTATAATGATATAGTGTTCCAGTGTATACAGTGTAGTATAATGATATAATGCTTGTGTGTGCAGTGCCGTATAATGATATAGTGCTGCAGTGTATACAGTGCCGTATAATGATAGTGTTGCAGTGTATACAGTGTAGTATAATGATATAGTGCTGCAGTGTATACAGTGCAGTATTATATCGTGTTCCAGTGTATACAGTGCTGTATAACGATAGTGTTCCAGTGTATACAGTGCAGTATAATGATAGTGCTCCAGTGTATACAGTGCAGTATGATATAATGTTCCAGTGTATACAGTGCAGTATAATTATATAGTGTCTACAGTGTAGTATAATTATATAGTGCTCCAGTGTATACAGTGCAGTATAATGATATAGTGTTCCAGTGTATACAGTGCAGTATGATAGTGTATACAGTGCAGTATAATAATATAGTGCTCCAGTGTATACAGTGCTGTATAATGTGCAGTATAATAATATAGTGCTCCAGTGTATACAGTGCTGTATAATGTGCAGTATAATGATATAGTGCTCCAGTGTATACAGTGCAGTATGTTATAGTGCTGCAGTGTATACAGTGCCGTATAATGATATAGTGCTACAGTGTAGTATGATATAGTGTTCCAGTGTATACAGTGTAGTATAATGATATAATGCTTGTGTGTGCAGTGCCGTATAATGATATAGTGCTGCAGTGTATACAGTGCCGTATAATGATAGTGTTGCAGTGTATACAGTGCAGTATAATGATAGTGTTGCAGTGTATACAGTGCAGTATAATGATAGTGCTCCAGTGTATACAGTGCAGTATGATATAATGTTCCAGTGTATACAGTGCAGTATAATGATATAGTGTCTACAGTGTAGTATAATTATATAGTGCTCCAGTGTATACAGTGCAGTATAATGATATAGTGTTCCAGTGTATACAGTGCAGTATGATATAGTGTATACAGTGCAGTATAATATAGTGTATACAGTGCAGTATAATATAGTGCTCCAGTGTATACAGTGCAGTATGAGTGTTCCAGTGTATACCGTGCCGTATAATGGTGTAGTGCTTCAGTTTATACAGTGCAGTATAATATGGTGATCCAGTGTATACAGTGAAGTATGAGTGTTCCAGGGTATACCGTGCCGTATAATGGTGTAGTGCTCTAGTGTATACAGTGCAGTATAATGTAATGTTCCAGTGTGTACAGTGCAGTATAATGACAGTGTTCCAGTGTATACAGTGCAGTATAATGATCTAGTGTATACAGTGCAGTATAATGATCCAGTGTATACAGTGCAGTATGATATAGTACTCCAGTTTGTACAGTGCTGTATAATGATATAGTGCTCCAGTGTATACAGTGCAGTATAATGCTCTAGTGTGTACAGTGCAGTATGATAGTGCTCCAGTGTATACAGTGCATTATAATTATATAGTGCTCCAGTGTGTACAGTGCAGTATGATGTTCCAGTGTGTACAGTGCAGTATGATATAGTGCTCCAGTGTGTACAGTGCAGTATGATATAGTGCTCCAGTGTGTACAGTGCAGTATAATAGTGCTCCAGTGTGTACAGTGCAGTATAATAGTGCTCCAGTTTATACAGCGTAGTATAATGATATAATGCTCTTGTGTATACATTGCAGTATAATATAGTGCTCCAGTGTATACAGTGTAGTATAAGGATATAGTGCTCCAGTGTATATAGTGTAGTATAATGATATAATGCTCTTGTGTATACAGTGCAATATAATAGTGTTCCAGTGTATACAGTGCAGTATGATAGTGTTCTAGTGTATACAGTGTAGTAGTATGATATAATGCTCCACTGTATACAGTGTAGTATAATGATATTGTGCTTCAGTGTATACAGTGCAGTATAATATAGTGTTCCAGTGTATAGTGTAGTATAATGATATAATGCTCCGGTGTATACAGTGCAGTATAATATAGTGCTCCAGTGTATACAGTGCAGTATAAAGATATAGTGCTCCAGTGTGTACAGTGCTGTATAATGATATAGTGCTCCAGTGTGTACAGTGCTATATAATGATATAGTGCTCCAGTGTATACAGTGCCGTATAATGGTATAGTGTTCCAGTGTATACAGTGCAGTATAAGGAGTGTTCCAGTGTATACAGTGCAGTATAATGAGTGTTCCAGTGTATACAGTGCAGTATGATAGTGTTCCAGTGTATACAATGTAGTATAATGATATAGTGTTCCAGTGTATATAGTGTAGTATGATATGCTCCAGTGTATACAGTGCAGTATAATGATAGTGTTCCAGTGTCTAGTGTAGTATAATGATATAATGCTCCAGTGTATACAGTGCAGTATAATGATAGTGTTCCCGTGTATACAGTGCAGTATAATGAGTGTTCCCGTTTATACAGTGCAGTATAATGATATAGTGCTCCAGTGTGTACAGTGCTGTATAATGTTAGTGCTCCAGTGTGTACAGTGCTTTATAATGATATAGTTCTACAGTGTAGTATAATGATATAATGCTCCAGTGTATACATAGTATATGATATAGTGTTTCATTGTATACAGTACAGTATGATATAGTGCTCCAGTGTGCACAGTGCTGTATGAGTGTTCCAGTGTGTACCGTGCAGTAAAATGGTGTAGTGCTTCAGTCTATACAGTGCAGTATAATGAGTGTTCCAGTGTATACAGTGCAGTATAATATAGTGCTTCAGTGTATACAGTACAGTATCATATAGTGCTCCAGTGTATACTTTGCAGTATAATGATATAGTGTTCCAGTGTATACCGTGCCGTATAATGGTGTAGTGCTTCAGTGTATACAGTGCAGTATAATAGTGTTCTAGTTTGTACAGTGCAGTATAAATAGTGCTCCAGTGTATACAGTACAGTATAATGATATAGTGCTCCAGTGTATACAGTGCCGTATAATAGTGCTTAAATGTATACAGTGCAGTATAATGATATAATTATCCAGTGTATACAGTTCAGTATAATGTAATGTTCCAGTGTATACAGTGCAGTATTATATATAGTGGTATAGTGCTCCAGTTTGTACAGTGCAGTATAATGGTATAGGGCTCCAGTGTATACAGTGCAGTATAATGATCCAGTGTATACAGTGCAGTATGATATAATGTTAGTGTATACAGTGCAGTATGATATAGTGCCCCAGTGTGGACAGTGCAGTATAATGGTATACGGCTCCAGTGTATACAGTGCCGTATAATGATCCAGTGTATACAGTGCAGTATAACATAATGCTTCAGTGTGTACATTGCAGTATAATGATATAGTGCTCCAGTGTATGCAGTGCAGTATAATTTAATGCTCCAGTGTATACAATGCTGTATAATAATATAGTGCTCCAGTGTATACAGTGCAGTATGATATAGTGCTTCAGTGTGTACAGTGCTGTATAATGGTATAGTACTTCAGTGTATACAGTGCATTATAATGATAGTGTTCCAGTGTATACAGTGCAGTACGATAGTGTTCCAGTGTGCACAGTGCAGCATAATGATATAGTGCTCCAGTGTATACAGTGCAGTATAATATAGTATTTCAGTGTGTACAGTGCAGTATAATGATATAGTGCTCCAGTGTATACAGTGCAGTATGAGTGGTCCAGTGTATACAGTGCAGTATAATATAGTGCTCCAGTGTATACAGTGCAGTATAATATAATGCTTCAGTGTATACAGTGCAGTATGATATAATGCTCCAGTGTATACAGTGCATTATAATATAGTATTCCAGTGTGTACAGTGCAGTATAATGCTAGTATTCCAGTGTATACAGTGCAGTATAATGGTATAGTGCTTCAGTGTATACAGTGTAGTATAATATGCTCCAGTGTATACAGTGCAGTATAATGATAGTGTTCCAGTGTCTAGTGTAGTATAATGATATAATGCTCCAGTGTATACAGTGCAGTATAATGCTATAGTGTTCCCGTGTATACAGTGCAGTATAATGAGTGTTCCCGTTTATACAGTGCAGTATAATGATATAGTGCTCCAGTGTGTACAGTGCTGTATAATGTTAGTGCTCCAGTGTGTACAGTGCTTTATAATGATATAGTTCTACAGTGTAGTATAATGATATAATGCTCCAGTGTATACATAGTATATGATATAGTGTTTCATTGTATACAGTACAGTATGATATAGTGCTCCAGTGTGCACAGTGCTGTATGAGTGTTCCAGTGTGTACCGTGCAGTAAAATGGTGTAGTGCTTCAGTCTATACAGTGCAGTATAATGAGTGTTCCAGTGTATACAGTGCAGTATAATATAGTGCTTCAGTGTATACAGTACAGTATCATATAGTGCTCCAGTGTATACTGTGCAGTATAATGATATAGTGTTCCAGTGTATACCGTGCCGTATAATGGTGTAGTGCTTCAGTGTATACAGTGCAGTATAATATAGTGTTCTAGTTTGTACAGTGCAGTATAAATAGTGCTCCAGTGTTATACAGTACAGTATAATGATATAGTGCTCCAGTGTATACAGTGCCATATAATAGTGCTTAAATGTATACAGTGCAGTATGATGATATAATTATCCAGTGTATACAGTTCAGTATAATGTAATGTTCCAGTGTATACAGTGCAGTATTATATATAGTGGTATAGTGCTCCAGTTTGTACAGTGCAGTATAATGGTATAGGGCTCCAGTGTATACAGTGCAGTATAATGATCCAGTGTATACAGTGCAGTATGATATAATGTTAGTGTATACAGTGCAGTATGATATAGTGCCCCAGTGTGGACAGTGCAGTATAATGGTATACGGCTCCAGTGTATACAGTGCCGTATAATGATCCAGTGTATACAGTGCAGTATAACATAATGCTTCAGTGTGTACATTGCAGTATAATGATATAGTGCTCCAGTGTATGCAGTGCAGTATAATTTAATGCTCCAGTGTATACAATGCTGTATAATAATATAATGCTCCAGTGTATACAGTGCAGTATGATATAGTGCTTCAGTGTGTACAGTGCTGTATAATGGTATAGTACTTCAGTGTATACAGTGCATTATAATGATAGTGTTCCAGTGTATACAGTGCAGTATGATAGTGTTCCAGTGTGCACAGTGCAGCATAATGATATAGTGCTCCAGTGTATACAGTGCAGTATAATATAGTATTTCAGTGTGTACAGTGCAGTATAATGATATAGTGCTCCAGTGTATACAGTGCAGTATGAGTGGTCCAGTGTATACAGTGCAGTATAATATAGTGCTCCAGTGTATACAGTGCAGTATAATATAATGCTCCAGTGTATACAGTGCAGTATAATATAATGCTTCAGTGTATACAGTGCAGTATGATATAATGCTCCAGTGTATACAGTGCATTATAATATAGTATTCCAGTGTGTACAGTGCAGTATAATGCTAGTATTCCAGTGTATACAGTGCAGTATAATGGTATAGTGCTTCAGTGTATACAGTGCAGTATAATGATATAGTGCTTCAGTGTATACAGTACTTGATAATGGTATAGTGCTCCAGTGTGTACAGTGCTGTATAATGGTATAGTGCTCCAGTGTATACAGTGCTGTATAATGATATAATGCTCCAGCATATACAGTGCAGTATGTGTTCCAGTGTATACAGTGCCGTATATTGGTATAGTGCTCCAGCATATACAGTGCAGTATGAGTGTTCCAGTGTATACAGTGCCGTATATTGGTATAGTGCTTCAGTGTATACAGTGCAGTATGAGTGTTCCAGTGTATACAGTGCAGTATAATGATAGTGTTCCAGTGTGTACAGTGCAGTATAATTATCTAATGCTCCAGTGTATACAGTGCATGTATTATGAGGTTGTTTACTTTTTATTCTGGATGGAAGGGAGTGGGACTGCAGGATCAGACTACACAGGGTTCGCTTGTACTTTGTTACCATGGTAACACATGCCTGTTGCGAGCTGTAGACAGAAAATGATATACGTTTTTAGATGCATTTGTGACTTTAGCCCTTAGTGTTTTATTAAAGGATGTGTCCGGTCTAGGAGTTGTCAACTCCCATGGTGAGAAGATGCGTCCCATTAACAAAAGAAAAACACTCCCCTGTCCGCAGTCTCCTCGTTCTAGTGCCACCGCCCTTCCAGTCACCCATGCTTGAATGGCATGTCACATTGATTGTCCGCAAAGGTCGGAAAACCCATTCCCCATCCAACCAGAAGCAGTTGGAACAGCGGGTCTGCAGACAGGGGGAGTGGGTCTGCTCCACCTGTCTACTGCCGGGCTGTCTACTCCACCTGCGCCCTCCCTGCTCCACTTGCGCCCTCCCTCCCTGCCTGCATGCTCCACCCGGGCCCTCCCTCCCTGCATGCTCCACCCGGGCCCTCCCTCCCTGCCTGCTCCACCCGGGCCCTCCCTCCCTGCCTGCATGCTCCACCCGGGCCCTCCCTCCCTGCCTGCATGCTCCACCCGGGCCCTCCCTCCCTGCCTGCATGCTCCACCCGGGCCCTCCCTCCCTGCCTGCATGCTCCACCCGGGCCCTCCCTCCCTGCCTGCATGCTCCACCCGGGCCCTCCCTCCCTGCCTGCATGCTCCACCCGGGCCCTCCCTCCCTGCCTGCCATGCTCCACCCGGGCCCTCCCTCCCTGCCTGCATGCTCCACCCGGGCCCTCCCTCCCTGCCTGCATGCTCCACACCCGGGCCCTCCCTCCCTGCCTGCATGCTCCACCCGGGCCCTCCCTCCCTGCTCCACCCGGGCCCTCCCTCCCTCCCTGCTCCACCCGGGCCCTCCCTCCCTCCCTGCTCCACCCGGGCCCCTCCCTCCCTCCCTGCTCCACCCGGGCCCTCCCTCCCTCCCTGCTCCACCCGGGCCCTCCTCCCTCCCTGCTCCACCGGGCCCTCCCTCCCTCCCTGCTCACCCGGGCCCTCCTCCCTCCCTGCTCCACCCGGGCCCTCCCTCCCTCCCTGCTCCACCTGGGCCCTCCCTCCCTCCCTGCTCCACCTGGCCCTCCCTCCCTGCTCCACCTGGGCCCTCCCTCCCTCCCTGCTCCACCTGGGCCCTCCCTCCCTCCCTCCTCCCTCCCTGCTCCACCTGGGCCCTCCCTCCCTCCCTCCCTCCCTGCTCCACCTGGGCCCTCCCTCCCTCCCTCCCTGCTCCACCTGGGCCCTCCCTCCTCCCTGCTCCACCTGGGCCCTCCCTCCCTCCCTCCCTGCTCCACCTGGGCCCTCCCTCCCTCCCTGCTCCACCTGGCCCTCCCTCCCTCCCTGCTCCACCTGGGCCCTCCCTCCCTCCCTGCTCCACCCGGGCCCTCCCTCCCTGCATGCTCCACCCGGGCCCTCCCTGCATGCTCCACCCGGGCCCTCCCTGCTCCACCTGGGCCCTCCCTCCCTCCCTGCCTGCATGCTCCACCCGGGCCCTCCCTCCCTGCCTGCATGCTCCACCCGGGCCCTCCCTCCCTGCCTGCATGCTCCACCCGGGCCCTCCCTCCCTGCCTGCATGCTCCACCCGGGCCCTCCCTCCCTGCCTGCATGCTCCACCCGGGCCCTCCCTCCCTGCCTGCATGCTCCACCCGGGCCCTCCCTCCCTGCCTGCATGCTCCACCCGGGCCCTCCCTCCCTCCCTGCTCCACCTGGGCCCTCCCTCCCTCCCTGCTCCACCTGGGCCCTCCCTCCCTCCCTGCTCCACCTGGGCCCTCCCTCCCTCCCTGCTCCACCTGGGCCCTCCCTCCCTGCTCCACCTGGGCCCTCCCTCCCTCCCTGCTCCACCTGGGCCCTCCCTCCCTCCCTGCTCCACCGGGCCCTCCCTCCCTCCCTGCTCCACCTGGCCCTCCTCCCTCCCTGCCCACCTGGGCCCTCCCTCCCTCCCTGCTCCACCTGGGCCCTCCCTCCCTCCTGCTCCACCCGGGCCCTCCCTGCCTGCTCCACCCGGGCCCTCCTGCCTGCTCCACCCGGGCCCTCTGCCTGCTCCCGGCCCTCCCTGCCTGCTCCACCCGGGCCCGCCCTGCCTGCCTGCATGCCACCCGGGCCCTCCCTGTCTGCTCCACCCGGGCCCTCCCTCCCTCCCTGCATGCTCCACCGGGCCCTCCCTCCCTGCATGCTCCACCCGGGCCCCCCTCCCTGCATGCTCCACCCGGGCCCTCCCTCCCTGCCTGCATGCTCCACCCGGGCCCTCCCTCCCTGCCTGCTCCACCGGGCCCTCCTCCCTCCCTGCATGCTCCACCCGGGCCCTCCCTCCCTGCCTGCATGCTCCACCGGGCCCTCCCTCCTGCCTGCTCCACCCGGGCCCTCCTCCCTCCCTGCTGCATGCTCACCCGGCCATCCCTCCCTGCCTGCATGCATGCTCCCCCCGGGCCCTCCCTCCCTGCATGCATGCTCCCCCCGGGCCCTCCCTCCCTGCATGCATGCTCCCCCCCGGGCCCTCCCTGCTGCTCCACCCGGGCCCTCCTCCCTCCCTGCATGCTCCACCCGGGCCCTCTGCCTGCATGCTCCACCCGGGCCCTCCCTCCCTCCCTGCCTGCATGCTCCACCCGGGCCCTCCCTCCCTCCCTGCTGCATGCTCCCCCGGGCCCCCCTCCCTACTGCATGCTCCACCGGCCCTCCCTCCCCCTGCATGATGCTCCACCCGGGCCTTCCTCCCTGCATGCATGCTCCCCCGGGCCCTACTGCCTGCTCCCCCGGGCCCTCCCTCCCTGCATGCATGCTCCCCCCGGGCCTCCCTGCCCTGCATGCATGCTCCACCGGGCCCTCCTGCCGCTCCACCCGGGCCCTCCCTCCCTCCCTGCATGTCCCCCCGGGCCCTCCATCCCTGCATGCTCCACCCGGGCCCTCCCTCCCTCCCTGCATTCTCACCCGGGCCCTCCCTCATGCCCTGCATGCTCACCCAGGGCCCTCCCTCCCTGCATGCTCCCACCCGGGCCCTCCCTCCCTGCCTGCTCCCACCCGGGCCCTCCCTCCCTGCATGCTCTCCCGGGCCCTCCTCCTGCACAGCCCCCGGGCCCTCCCTCCCTGCATGCATGCTCCCCCCGGGCCCTCCCTCCCTGCATGCATGCTCCCCCCGGGCCCCTCCCTGCCTTCATGCATGCTCCCCCGGGCCCTCCCTGCCTGCATGCATGTCCCCCCGGGCCTCCCTCCCTGCCTGCATGCTCCACCCGGCCCTCCCTCCCTCCTGCATGCATGCTCCACCCGGGCCCTCCTCCCTGCATGCATGCTCCACCCGGGCCCTCCATCCCTGCATGCATGCTCCACCCGGGCCCTCCCTCCCTGCATTCTCCACCCCGGGCCCTCCCTCCTGCATGCTCCACCCGGGTCCTCCCTCCATGCTCCACCCGGGCCCTCCCTCCCTGCCTGCATGCTCCACCCGGGCCCTCCCTCCTCCCTGCTCCTCCCTCCCTCCCTGCTCCACCCGGGCCCTCCCTCCCTCCCTGCTCCACCCGGGCCCTCCCTCCCTCCCTGCTCCACCCGGGCCCTCCCTCCCTCCCTCCCTCCCTGCTCCACCTGGGCCCTCCCTCCCTCCCTCCCTCCCTGCTCCACCTGGGCCCTCCCTCCCTCCCTGCTCCACCTGGGCCCTCCCTCCTCCCTGCTCCACCTGGGCCCTCCCTCCCTGCTCCACCTGGGCCCTCCCTCCCTGCTCCCCTGGGCCCTCCCTCCCTCCCTGCTCCACCCGGGCCCTCCCTGCTCCACCCGGGCCCTCCCTCCCTGCATGCTCCACCCGGGCCCTCCCTCCCTCCCTGCATGCTCCACCCGGGCTCCCCCTCCCCTGCATGCTCCACCCGGGCCCTCCCTCCCTGCCTGCATGCTCCACCCGGGCCCTCCCCCCTTTTCCACCCGGCCCTCACCTCCCTGCCTGCTCCACCCGGGCCCCTCCCTCCCTGCATGCTCCACCCGGGCCTCCCTCCCTCCCTGCATGCTCCACCCGGGCCCTCCCTCCCTCCCTGCATGCTCCACCCGGGCCCTCCCTCCCTCCCTGCATGCTCCACCCGGGCCCTCCCTCCCTCCCTGCATGCTCCACCGGGCCCTCCCTCCCTCCCTGCATGCTCCACCCGGGCCCTCCCTCCCTCCCTGCATGCTCCACCCGGGCCCTCCCTCCCTCCCTGCATGCTCCCCCCGGGCCCTCCCTCCCTGCCTGCATGCTCCCCCCGGGCCCTCCCTCCCTCCCTGCTCCACCCGGGCCCTCCCTCCCTCCCTGCATGCTCCCCCCGGGCCCTCCCTCCCTGCCTGCTCCCCCCGGCCCTCCCCTCCTGCCTGCATGCTCCCCCCGGGCCCTCCCTCCCTGCATGCATGCTCCCCCCGGCCCTCCCTCCCTGCATGCATGCTCCCCCGGGCCTCCCTCCCTGCATGCATGCTCCCCCCGGGCCCCTCCCTGCATGCTCCCCCCGGGCCCTCCCTGCCTGCTCCCCCCCGGGCCCTCCCTGCCTGCTCCCCCCGGGCCCTCCCTGCCTGCTCCCCCCGGGCCCTCCCTGCCTGCTCCCCCCGGGCCCTCCCTGCATGCTCCCCCCGGGCCCTACCCTGCCTGCCTGCATGCTCCACCCGGGCCCTCCCTCCCTCCCTGCATGCTCCACCCGGGCCCTCCCTCCCTGCCTGCATGCTCCACCCGGGCCCTCCCTCCCTCCCTGCTCCACCCGGGCCCTCCCTCCTCCCTGCCTGCATGCTCCCCCCGGGCCCTCCCTCCCTGCCTGCTCCACCCGGGCCCTCCCTCCCTGCATGCATTGCTCCCCCCGGGCCCTCCCTCCCTGCATGCATGCTCCCCCCGGGCCCTCCCTGCATGCTCCCCCCGGGCCCTCCCTGCATGCTCCCCCCGGGCCCTCCCTGCCTGCTCCCCCCGGGCCCTCCCTGCCTGCTCCCCCCGGGCCCTCCCTGCCTGCTCCCCCCGGGCCCTCCCTGCCTGCCTGCTCCCCCCGGGCCCTCCCTGCCTGCCTGCATGCTCCCCCCGGGCCCTCCCTGCCTGCCTGCATGCTCCCCCCGGGCCCTCCCTGCCTGCCTGCATGCTCCACCCGGGCCCTCCCTGCCTGCATGCTCCACCCGCGCCCTGTCTGCTCCACCTGCCCCCTCCCCCTGTCTGCTCCACCTGCCCCCCCCCCCTGTCTGCTCCCCCTCCCCCCCCCCCTGTCTGCTTCCCCTCCCCCCCCCCCCTGTCTGCTCCCCCTCCCCCCCCCCCCCGTCTGCTCCCCCTCCCCCCCCCCCCGTCTGCTCCCCCTCCCCCCCCCCCTGTCTGCTCCCCCTCCCCCTGTCTGCTCCCCCTCCCCCTGTCTGCTCCACCTCCCCCCTCCCCCTGTCTGCTCCACCTCCCCCCTCCCCCCTCCCCCTGTCTGCTCCCCCTCCCCCCTCCCCCCTCCCCCTGTCTGCTCCCCCTCCCCCCTCCCCCTGTCTGCTCCCCCTCCACCTGCCCCCTCTCTGCTCCCCCTCCACCTGCCCCCTCTCTGCTCCCCTCTCTCCCTCTCTGCTCCCCTCTGAGGCTTCCTCCCGCCTGTGTTGTGGGGTGCACGCTGTGAGTAGGTGAAGCCTCCCGGCCCCGCCCACCTGGTGCTGGAAGCATGGCTAGCCTCCCGGACTGCGGATAAGCTCAGCCTCATCTCCGGAAGCGAACGGGTCTACAAGACACACCCCCTATTTTGCTACGAGACTGTTGCTGTGTGCGTGCTTGGCTCCACCCACTTCATGTGGCCGCCGTGATTATATTAGTGCACGGCCATAACGGGGAGGAGTCGGCTTCAGATTGTTGCTATGTGTAAGCGTTGGCCCCGCCTACATGGTTAGCTGTTGCTGTGTAGGCTGCACTGCAGAGCGGTAGGGGGAGGAGTCGGCGGTCTTGTTGCTGTGGGTGTGTCTGGTTCCGCCCACTTAGCCTCAGTAGCCTTCCCTTTGCTGTCTCGGAAAAGAAACTGATTGGCTGTCCTTGTAATGGGTTCCCGTCTACTATGTAGGCGGAGCCTAACTGCTGCCTGAATTTATTAGCATAATGGGGTGGAGTCTGTGATCTGTGCCTTCTGCTCTCGCGAGATTTCTCCCCTCTCGCGGGAACATGTTGGGAAGACATGTCCGGGGAGTTAGGAGGGAGGTGAGGAGCGGGACCGGTGATAGGGTGGAGCGTGCGTCTATGTATAACGCGGGTGGCACATGGAGGGAGGGACGCGGGTGGAGGGAGGACTGACACCCGTGACACTACGTACCTGGCGTGAGAGGCTTCAGGATGGAGGGGGCGTGGTCACTGAAGGCTGTGGGCGGGGCCTATGTATGTATGTATGTATGTGTGTGTGTGTGTGTGTGTGTGTGTGTGTGGCGCCTGGGAAAGTTGGGGCTCCACAGTGATGGGTGCTCTGTAGCCCTGCTGGAGGGGCAACCTATGGGTGCTGTGAAACTACCACTCCCAGCATGGCTTGGCATGCTGGGAGTTGTAGTCTTGCCAGTCACAAGCTGAAAACCATTAGCTATCGCAGAACTACAACTCCCAGCATGGTTTAGTTTTTAGGACATGCTGGGAGTTGTCGTTTTGCAGTTGCAGGTTGCACCTGGTGTGAATAGTCACATTCCGCTCAGGTGTAGAGGGGAGACAAGCGGCTGCCGGGCACATCTGGTGCCCCTGATCTCTGGGAGGACACGCCCAATAACACAGGTCCAACTTGTCGCCCCCTTATTTCTCCTGTGTGTCGCTAGGATAGTCCGCCATTGTTCCGTAGGTGGGGGTCCCACTCCTGGTACATTCCTCAGTCGCATGGTCTGTGTGCAGCTCAGTCCCATTCAAGTAAATGCACCTAGGCTGCAGTACCAAGCACGGCCATCCCTACATGGCGGGGATGGTGACCAGTCTGCTTTATATCTGACCAAGTGATGGTACCGGCAGTGCATGCAGTTTGGGGTGACTTGTCCCTTCTGCTGCTTCCTTATATCGTTTGGTTTTTAGGTCTAAAAATCTTATTTTCAGAATTTAGTTATATATCAGTGGGATTTTATTTTTTGGGATACAGAATTTCAAATCCCCCAGCGTGCAATACAATCCTGGATCTGTGCAGCCACCACTAGGGGGAGCGTCCTGCATACAGAACTATTATTGAGCTCAATGGGAGCTGTGTAAATCGGGCTGCCGTGAGCTCCCTCTAGTGGTGGCTGCGGGCATTTAGCATGAACTATGGCAATGCACAGTATACGGAGCGCCGACCTGTACCTAGCAGTGAGATGTGCATTTTTTTTAAATTGCATTCCAAGAGCTATAACTTTTTTGTTTTTTCATCAATGTACTTGTATGAGGTCTTATTTTTTGCAGGACAAGTTATAGTTTTTAATGCACCATTTTAAGTACATGTACTGATTGATTAAAGCAAGCTGTTTAGCTAAAACCCCCTTTGTTTACGTCAGTAAAAAGGCGTATTAGTGGTCACTAAGGGGTCAAAGTCAGAATTGCCCTTTAGATAAGCATCCGCTGGATCATATTGGCAAGCCTACGGCATTTATAGGGCAGCACATTGGGCATCTCCCAGCATGCTCCATTCACCTCTATTTTTCAAGAAAAGCCAAACAAGTGTGCATGCTGGGAGTTGTAGTTTCACAACAACTTGGAGTGTCAGAGTTTGCCAATTCATGCCATAGGGGGAATTTTCAAAGAATATTTTGCAGTGTGCTGCCCTATAAATGCCATTTGCTTGCCGATATGATTCAGTCCAGACCGTGACTTTAAACATCCCTCTGCTAGGTACGGGTCAGAGCTCCATATACTGTGCATTGCCATAGCTAGACTATGACATACTTAATGCCTGCAGCCACCACTAGAGGGAGCTCAGTGCACCCCGATTTACACAGCTCCCACTGAGCTCAATAATAACTCTGTATTCAGGAAGCTCCCACTAGTGGTGGCTGCAGAGATCTGGAATTGCAGGTTATGATGACTATATACGTATGCGTTTCTACGGCATAGATTTCCCAGACCAGAATAACTTGTCTTTTGTTTTCCAGGTTTCCCAATGAGAGGATCATGTCGATCTCACAGTCGGGGTGATCCATAGCATGGCTGCTTCTCGATCGACTCGCGTCACAAGATCTACCGTGGGGTTAAACGGACTTGACGAAAGCTTCTGTGGACGCACACTGAGGAACCGCAGCATCGCTCCCCCGGACGAGGTCGTCCCCCCGTCGCTTCTACGATCCAGATCGCCCAAGAAAAGGCCCGAACCTGCCCCGGTCCAAAAGGCAACCATCCCCAAGGGCGGCGAGGTGAAGCAGTCGGCTCCTCGGGAACCTTGGGTAAGCCCAAGAAAGAGGGGGCTGTCTGTTTCCGAGAAGGACAGCAACGAGAAAGACAGCGTGGAAAACAGCGACAAAAAGTCCAGCTCCCCGCTGTCGCCCGTGCTAAAGAAAATCAAACGTTACCTGCGCTCGGAGGAACCCGGCAGCCCGGAGGACGAATCGCCCAGTACATTGCCAAAAGAGCCTTTGGAAAGGAGGAACTCCGAATCTGACAATGAAGCAGAGACTCCCCGCCCTAAACGAACTCATCGATGTCTTTTACTGGATGATAGTCACCAAAGGGAAGTCAAAACGGACGCGGAGCCCGAGGAAATCCTGAAAAACGCCCTCCCTGATGGGGGCGTGCTCAACCATCAGGCCGTCAATGGTATTGACAACGAGACTGCTGCTGCTGCTGTAAATTGTAATAATTGCCCGTCAGACGGGGGTATTAAACAGAACAGTACGAGCACGTTCCCTCTCCCCAAGGAGTTAATCGTATCGGAGAATGGGCGCCCGCTAACTCCTTGCCCCGCCCCCAGCAAAAAGGACGTGCAATCAGACCATAATGTGCCTTGCACGCACTCCGAGGAGCAGGCCCAGGACCATGAAATAGTTAATAACTGCATAAACCAGACCAATGAAGCGGCGGGGCCCCTTGGCACGGACCCGCTGTCGACTGTACGGGACTCCGAGGAGGAGCTAGACGTCGTTGGCGACAGCCTCTCGAAGGAACAAAACCGCGCCCCGAGCCCCGCTCAGGACAAGTCAGCGGAGTTGGATTCCCCAGGGTCAGAGGGCGTAGCCTCTCCGGAGACTTGCTTCTCGGACACTCAAGAGCATAGATATACTTTAAGAACTTCGCCAAGGAGGCCCGCGTCCGCCAGAGACAGCCCGTCGGTGTGCGGGGAGAACGGGCAGGTGGAGGAGGTTGGCGGCGAGTACAGCGGCAGCATGAACGGCTCCGGGATTAATCTGGAAGAGGCCGGTCATGATGACAAAAAGCAGAGCTGCCCCATAAAGTGTTCACAGGAGAAACCCACCGCCGAACGTGCCGCAGCATCCAGCAGGGAGAGCGGCAGCGCGCAGCCCGCGGAAGAGGAGGACGAAGAACCCGATGTCTATTTCTTTGAGTCCGATCACGTGGCGTTGAAACACAACAAAGAGTATGTGTCGCCATGGTAACCCGGTAGTCCTCCATTGTTTCAGGGCCTGGAGGCTTCCATACATTTCGTTTGCCGTTGTCCACGGGACCATGTAGAGGTCAGGTAGTGGTGGAGACACTCAGGAAATATGTGGCCGACTCGCTGTGTTGTTTTTACGTTGTTTTTAGTGACCGCCGTGGGGCAGTTTTTATGATTGTATTTTACTCATTTTGAGCCAAAAATCATTTTTTCAATTGGTCTTTATTAAAAAATTTCGTCAGTTTTTGTCATCAAGGGTTAACTTTGCCTAGCATCCTAATTTCACTTTCACTTTGTGTTGACTACCTATATCCCTCATCTTGGAGCTACTAACGGCTTATTAGGGTCCCTTTACTCTGGTCAATTGAGTAGATGATTTTCTTGAAGGAAGAGTTCCTTCCCGCCAAGCACCTCTGGAACCCGCACCTATAATTGAGAACGCAGCCCCAAAAGTTGTGGAGGGTGCACTGCGCATGCGCAGCCATCCTCCATTCATTTCTATGGGGTGGTCGACAATAGCTGAGCACTGGCCTGGCTGTTTCCGTCGGCCCCATAGGAATGAGTGGGAGTGGTGGCCACGCAAGCGTGTTGCGCTCCCATTCACTTGTATTGGGAGAGCACTTGGTGGTGGCCGGACCCAGGGAAACCCGAGGTCCTCCAGCCAACACTCTTCCCCGCTCCGTTCTCGGTGTAGGTCCCAGAGGTGGGACCCGTATCTATCAGACAATATCCTAGCAATATGCCCCCATTGTTTGTGATGGGAATACCCCTTTAAGCCATATTCTTACCTGTAAGTTACAAATTGAGCTATAATGAGGGTTTATGAGTTGGCAGGAAATCAGAGATAAGGTGCCATCAGCTGAGCTGTCTGACAGGAGACAGTATAAACACAGAGCCTGCTACTAGAGAATCTCAGGGCTGTACAGAGAAAGGGGCTGAACATTTTTTAATAAAGACTAATTGAAAAAAATGATTTTTAGTTGAAATTGAGTAAAATGCAATAATAATAATAAAGCTGTGCATAGTCTGTAAATAAAAAATATAATAGTTTTATATATCTACAGAGGAGACGACGCGCTGTGAAGAGCAAGCAGTGCTGCTACCTCTTCAGACCGCTGGTCGGCAGGGTGCCGGGAGTCGGGGCCCCCCCCCCACAGTATAGTAGCGCTGCACAGCCCCTTTATCTGTTGCATGTCACATATCAAAATAACCGACGCACAGTGGCGGAAAAAAATACAGTTTTTATTTTACATCCAATTAATCTAAAAGATTGCTCTGGTTATTAAAGGGGCAGTGCAGGATTTTGATATTGATTGCCTGTCCTAAGGATAGATTATCAATGTCAGATTAGTGGGGGTCCGACTCCCCCTGCCGATCAGCTGTTCGGTGGGATTGCACCGCTCCATCCATCGTGTAGTGGAGGCAACTGGTTCCCATTCACTTCAGTAGGAGCAGCGCTGGTGTAACCAGCCACACAATGGATTGAGCCATGTAGTTATGATGTCGCAACTAAACAGCTGATCAGCGGGGGTGCCGGGTGACCCCCACCGATCTGATGGCCTGTCCTGAGGGTCCGCATCAATATCAAAATTCTAAACCTTCTGATCTTCATCAGGGCTGTGGGGTCAGAGAACGACTTGGGCTAGCTCTACATGGCGACATTTTGTCGCACCAATGTTGCGCAACAATTTTTATAATAGTAGTCTATGGTGTCGCACTGCGACATGCGACATGCTGCGACTGAGATGGATTTTTCTGCAACTGTCGCGTTGCAGTCGCAGCATGTCGCAGTGCGACACCATAGACTACTATTATAAAAATTGTCGCATGACAAATGTTGCAGTGCAGTTGTGCAAATGTCGTTGTGTAGACCTAGCCTTAGGCATCTTTTTTTTTTTTTTTTTTTTCTTTTGGAATTTTGTCATGCTCCGCCCAGTGTATATGTTTTTACATTTAGTTTTTTTTGTTTGTTTTTTTACAACTTAAAGGGGTATTCTCTTATCAACACTTATGGTATATTGCTACAATATGCCACAAATGGCAGATAGGTGCAGGTCCCACCAGTGGCACTCGCTCATGTCCCCGAAATGAAGGGCAGCGCATGTCTACAGAATGCTCTCCACTAGCCGATGGAGCGCCGCCATCTCTCCCTTCAGCTCTACGGATCTGCCGGAAATGGCCAAACCAGCGCCCAACTGTTTTCAGAACAGTTTTTCATAGCCGCACATGTGCGGGGCGCCGCTCTCCCTTCATTTCAGGGACCCTGTTCTGGAGATGGGAGCGAGTCAGAGAGCTGGGACCTGCTCATATCTGACATTGGTGGCATATCCTAGCTATACCATAAGTGTTGATATGGGAAAAAACCCTTTTAAGGACTGCCTGATATACAGCAGGCAGTCTCCGCACTGATATATGTGCTGCACAGGTTTAAAGGGATACCCAACACAGGGCTCCGTGGAGAGGAATTGTCTGTGTTTCCTACACTGTACGCAGTGCCCATGACTGGCCACTAGAGGCGCTCCATGTTCTCCTCCCATTATTATCTGGCTCTGCTCATAGTCTGATTATAACGGCAGGTAACCAGTGTGCGTAGCGGGTTTTATCCGGAATTGTTATACGATCGTGGCGTCGCATCCCCGCGTCTTACCTTCCAGCTGCACGTGACAATCCCCTCTGACTGGTAAACTTTTGTAATCCTTCCGGTGGAAGGAGTCCCCTGTCCGTTCCCCATGACACGTGTGCATTAGTAAATTCTTGTGTTCCCCATTCGGAAACAATTTTCTTAGAACTGCTTTGTGCCATACCTCTGTTATTCCTCCTGGAAATGTTTTACGAATGGTAGCTACCATTTCACTTGTCAATAAGGTTGTGGTTAGGAACTCATCTTGTCAGACTGTGTGGGGGCAGACCATTTTAGGCAAGGGAAAGGTGACACCCTGTTTAATTTTAAAGGCGATGTACACCATGGGGGATTTTTTTTTTTTTTTTTTTTTGCATTTTACTCATTTTAAGCAAAAAATATATATATATATTTTTTTTGGGTTGGTCCTTATTAAAAATCTTCAGCCATTTCTGAGATACAAGGGTTAAAAATAAGTCTGTTTGCAAGCTGTCACAGTCTGTTTTCTTTGAATCCCATCATTTGACGTTTCATGTGTAGCTCTTATCTCTTACCATATTCATATCCGTTTGACAAGAATTGAGCTGTAATGAGTGTTTATTAGGTCTGGAGATCAGAGATAACAACTACAAATGAGCCGTCAGCTGACAGGATTCAAAGACAACAGGCTGTGACAGCTTGATAACAGACTGACTTTTAACCCTTGTATCTCAGTGGCAGCTGAATATTTAATAATGACCTACTAAAAATGTATTTGTTAGCTGAAAATGAGTAACAATGCAATTACAAAAAAAAAAAAAAAATTCCTTGAAGGTGTACATAGCCTTTAAGTGGTCATCAGTACTTTTATGGGTGGGGGTCGGACTCCCAGCACCACGGCCCATTGAGTGTCTAAATGTGCCACAAGCACTATGGCTTCTTCCCAGTATTCCAAGCACAGCGCCCCCCTGTTGGAGGGTGATTGTTATTGCAACTCAGTCACATTCAGTCATGAGAGGGAGGCCTCTTAAAGCAGCTAATCAACTGGGGGGCCAGACGTCGGAACCCCGCCAATCAGATATTGATGACTTATACTTAGGTCATCAATATTTAAAGGAGTTGTCCAGTTTATCCTCAGGATAGGTCATCAGTATCAGTTTGGCGGGGGTCCGACTCTCGACACCCGCCGATCAGCTGTTTGAGGAGAAGACGGCTCTTGTACGAGCGCTGCCTTCTCTGCTTTGCTTACCTGCATGCCGCAGTGATGAGCAGTGTCATTACCAGTATGGCGTCTCCATTCACTTCTATGGGACGGCTCCTTCCTATGCATTTGAACAGATAGAGCCGGCCCACAGAAGTCAATGGGGACGCCATACTTGTAATCACACTGCTCATCACTGCAGTAAGCAAAGCAGAGAAGGCAGCGCTCATACAAGAGCCGGCTTCTCTTTAAACAGCTGATCCGCAGTGATGTCGGGCCCCCGACGAGCTGATGTAGATGACCTATCCTGAGGATAGGTCATCAATGGTAAAAAGTGGACGATCCCTTTAATCCTTCATTATAAGATGTGCAGAGATCTATCAATACATTAGTGAAGGTTGTCGACTTGGTTACATTTAATTGCCACTAGATGGCGCAGTTATAAAGCAGATCCGATGCCAGCAGTGTTTATTATGTGGCCCCCCCTTCTCTGAGCCAAAACCAGGAGCGGATCCGAAACGCGCGTTCTCTCTACAGGTGCCCAGCGCATGTATATCCTATGCTCCCTGCCATAATGACGTGTAAATTGTCTTCCTAATGTATGAACATTGTACTGTGCGTTACGACCAGTGTGAGGAAACTGTAGAACATGGAATATTCTTCTAAATTATTATTGGCGTAGGTAATCTGCACTGACACCGTCTAAGGGTGTGTGTGCGCGGATGCAGATTCTGCAGCAAAAAAAACGGATTTCCAGTGTGAACCGCTGCAGGTCCCTGCGAAGATAAGGGTCGTTCACACTGCTGCATTTTCTGCACAGAAACAGCGGATTTCAAATTAATGCACAAAAAATTCCGTAGAATACGTGTCTGTACTGATCGGCCCTTCATAGCCTGAACCCATTGCTTCCTTCTGGAGAAGCAGCGTCACTTATCTGTGGCAGACGCTTATCCCCGCACCGATTGTAGCTTTAACCCCTTCTACCCCAGAGGATTTTTCATTTTTATTTTCGTTTTGCGCTCCCTGCCTTCACAGAGCCATTACCTTTTTATTTTTCCGTTCACATCGCCGTAAGAGGGCTTGTGTTATTTTTTTGTTTTTTTTTTGCGGGACAAGCTTTACTTTCCAACGCCACCATGTAATACTGCATATGATGTAGTGGGAAGCAGGAAAAAAATTCCAAATGGAGTGGAATTGGAACAAAAAAAAAAGAAGCTATTCTTCCACAGTTTTACAGTTATTCGATATGTGATAAAACGGACCAGTTAATTTCATTCTACAGGTCAGTACGAATCTGGCGATACCTTATATGTATAGTTTCTCTTGCATTTTGATACTGATAAAATAATAAAAAACTTGGAAAAAATCAGTTTTATTTTTTGGTTGCCGTATTCTGACCCCTATAACTTTTCTGTAGTTATGTGTACGGAGCTGTGTGGGGGCTCATTTTTTACGGGGTGATCTGTACTTTTTATTGATACCATTCTGGGTTTGTGCGGATTTTCTGATCACTTTTTATTACATTTTTTGTGGGAAATAAAGTGACCAAAAGCAGCGAATTTATAGTATGGGCACATGGTGATACCCATGATGTGTATTTCTTTTCTGATTTAGAATTTTTTTATTTTTAAAAACATTTTTTTTCTTTTTTTTTTTTTATAGTTCCCACAGGGAAGTCTAAAAAGCAATTATTAGATTGCTACTGTCATAGACTCCGATGCACTAGTTTCCTGTGGAGCTCTGCTACAGACCGGGGCTCCATAGGAAACACTCCTGCCATTCTCAATGATTGGCCGCTGCGAACACGCTTTGGCTCCTCCGATCGCCACATGGGGGAGCCAGAGCATTACTGGAAGCGTGCGGATACGGTAATTTAATGCGCTCAGATGCCCTGGTCTGGATTAACCATGTGGCTATGACACCCGCTCTGGAGCGGGCGCCACCTTTAGAGACCTGGCCAGTGCCGTTTAAAAGGACATGTTTATTGTGGAGCTTAAAGGGCGTCTGTCAGCAGTTTTGTACCTATGACACCGGCTGACCTGTTGCATGTGTGCTTGGCAGCTGAAGGCGTCTGTGTTGGTCCCATGTTCATATGTGCCCGCATCGCTGAGAAAAATTATGTTTTAATATATGCAAATAGGGGAGGAGCAACGGGGGCGTTGCCGTTACACCTAGAGGCTCTGCTCTCTCTGCAAGTGCCGCACCTTCACTGCCTGGTCCTGTCAATTAAATTGCAGAGAAAGCAGAGCCTCTAGGTGTAATGGCAACGCCCCCATTGCTCCTAGAGGCTCATTTGCATATATTAAAACATCACTTTTCTCTGCAAAAGGGTTTTCTGGGACTTCGTTATTGGATGATGACGGATCCTCAGATCGGTAGAGATCTGGCACCCATAACGTCCACCTGCCAGAGACTGTACAGTAGACAGAAGGCGCCATCCTCTGTGTAGTCGCTGGCGTATGGCAGTTCAGCTCCCATTCACTTTAATGATGCCGTACCCCAGCAAGGCCACTACACAGTGGACAGAACCTTCTGCTTCTGGTTCCGTCCACTGTATAGGTTCCAGCACCGCAGCTGCCCTGGACGGCTGCTCAGTGAGGGTGTCAGATCCCCACTGAACTGATCAATAAGTCGTGGGAGGCCCCTTTAAAGGTTTGCTTAGCTGATGCCTCGCTCACATCCATGGTCTATACAAGAAGAATGCTAAGCATGGGACACTAGGCAGGTTCTGAAGGATTCCTAGCGCCACCTAGTGGCTGTGTGAGGAAACGCAGTTACTGAACACTGCAGGTTTTCTGCACTAAGCTCGGATTTAACTGGTTTCACTGCTAACATTTGCTTTTGTCCTTCCAGTTATCAGAGGCTTTTACAGACTATTTCCGTGCTGGAGGCGCAGCGCTCTCAAGCCGTTCTAGACGTGGAAAGGTTATCTGAGCAACAGAGGGACGCCCTGACCGATCCCATCGGATTCGTGGAGACTCTCCAGAAGAAGGTACAGTGCCGAGGCAGCCGTGAGCTGGGGCAGCTTCTGCCTCCATCTTTTCCATATAAGGCCACTTTTACACTCGCGTTTGGTGCGGATCCGTTCAGATACTACAACCGTCTGCGTCCGTTCAGAACAGATCCGTTTGTATTATCTTTAACATAGCCAAGAACGATCCGTCTTGAACACCATTGAAAGTCAATGGAGGACGGATCCGTTTTCTATGGTGCCAGGTGGTGTCATAGAAAACGGATCCGTCCCCATTGACTTACATTGTGTGTCAGGACGGATCCGTTTTCTATGGTGCCATATTATGTCAGTGAAAACGGATTCATCCCCATTGACTTACATTGTGTGTCAGGACGGATCCGTTTGGCTCAGTTTCGTCAGACGGACACCAAAACGCTGCAGCCGTCCACTGTGAAGGAGAAGCAATGCCTCCCCTTCATTCTCAGGGTCACTGGCGTTCCCTGAAGTTGGCCCCCACCAATCGTGAAGTCATGGCGTGTTTAAAGGAGGTGCACACCCCTTTAAGATGCTTTCAAATTCGCCTTACACCCTGTTCATCCCATGGCACGGTTGGCTGATAGTCCTGACCCTCGGCCACATTTCCTAATGGTTTGGGAATAATTTGAGCCACAGGATGAACAGCACGAAATGTCTTCTTTCTGCTGGTTGCTATGGTAATTGATATTACCGTGGTGATGAGAATGCATAGATACCGGCCCATCTGGAGGCAGGGGATGCATGGGGGACGGTATAGCCTTGCAGTGATGCTGTGTGCATACGTCTTATCTCCATGGGGTCCGCAGCCTGTGACGCACCAGCTGTTGTGAAACTGCAACTCCCAGCATGCCTTTTACCGTCGTGGCATGGTTGGGGGGTGTAGTGTCACGACAGCTGGAGACCGCTGATTCTATTAGATGCCCCACTAATCATAACTAGCGACCTATTTATGTGTGGACACAAGGCCCCATGACAACACTGATCGGTCGGATTCTCTGCTCATGCCCCCCCATCATTGACTCGTCTGTGTAATCGCCCCCGTCGGCTTGTTAATTATTCAGCGTGTCTTCTTTTATTTTCTTATAGATGGACCTTGGGATTCCTCGCCCCCAGAGGATCGTCCAGTTACCAGAAATCTCCTGGGACCAGTACACGACGACCCTCGGAAACTTTGAGAGAGAGTTCAGGAACCGAAAGAGGAACTCGCGGCGGGTGAAGCTGATATTCGATAAAGGTCAGTAGTCGATGACTGGGATTCCATCTTGTTTGGATGGACATTGTACACGGGTAATCGCTTAGATAGCATTTCCCCCCAATGTCTGAATCGGTCTCTTTAGCTGGTTCACAGTAGTAATCTTCAACCTGTGCCTTTTACAAAACTACAACTCCCAGCATGCACTGCCAGCCACGCTGAATTGCCTGTGTTGGTTGCCGTTACAGTCGGGTTACATGCCAGTTCTCAGCGAGCAGGAGACAAGGAAGGGGAATCGTCGTCTTATTCTGTTCTACCCCAGAGCGACAGTCAAGAAAGCTCTGCGAGCAGCGTCCAGGTGAGCGGCGTAGTGTCTTCAGGTTACTGCATGTGCAAGTCGCAAGGTAAAAACGGATTTAAAGGGATGTGTTCATCAGATATAGACAAAAAAAATGTATTTTAACCCGGCTGCCACCTGCACCATATTAGAAGGTCACGGTGAGACAGTCGGTCCTGCAAACTGCTGTACAGTTATGGTGCGGACCTAGAAGCTGTCGGTGCCGGCACAGCCGAAACCCTGTCTTAAAGGGGTTGTCTCACTTCAGTAAGTGGCATTTATCATGTAGAGAAAGTTAAAATAAGGCACTTACTAATGTATTGTGATTGTCCATATTGCTTTCTTTGCTGGCTGGATTCATTTTTCTATCACATTATATATTGCTAGTTTCCATGGTTACGACCACCCTGCAATCCAGCAGTGGTGGTCGTGCTTGTACAATATAGGAAAAAGCACTAGCCGATGTGCGCTCCCATGATCCCGGCCACCAGAGAGGCTGATGCTTTTTCCTATATTGTGCAAGCACGACCACCGCTGATGGATTGCAGGGTGGTCTGTAACCATGGAAACGAGCAGTGCATAATGTGATGGAAAAATGAATCCAGCCAGCAAAGGAGGCAATATGGAGAATCACAATACTTTAGTAAGTGGCTTGTATTAACTTTCTCTGCATGATAAATGCAACTTACTGAAGTGAGAGGACCCCTTTAATGGCCAGGCTCAGAGAGAATTCCAATCCTGGCTGTTTAACCCCATAGATGCAGCGGTCAATGGCGACTGCAGCATCTGTGTGTTTTCTTTGCAGGAAGGTCCCTCTGTAAACATCCTGCGATTGTGTTGCAGTGGCTCCAATGGGTTGTCGTGTTGGCCGGCTGCCTGACAACTGCTCCCAGGTCTGCCATGTATTTACAGATGTAATGCAATGTGTTACAGAAGCGATCAGAGGGTGACATTTACTATATATTAACATGTCATTCCCCCCCCCCCCCCAATATTGAACAGCCACAGCTGTAGGTCTATCCTGCTTTCCAAAAATAAATAAAATGTGATATTGGTACGATTTATGAAATGGTGCAGTTTTCTTCTTGGACACTAGGTGTCAGCAGAGGCAGCATGCAGTTTTAGCATACATTGTTAGAGGGGTTCTCCGGGCTATCCGCAGGATAGGTCATCAATATCAGATCAGCGGGGGTCCGACTCCCGTCACCCCCTCCAATCAGCGGTAAGAGGAGGCGGCCCATGCAGTGCGCACCTGCTGTCTCCCGCCTCTCTTCCTGCTCTGCTGCTGCTTTGCCATAGACAGCAGCTGTGAGAAGGGAGACGGCACGTGTGCACGCGGTCTCATACAGCTGATCAGCGGGGGAACGCCGGGTGTTGGACCCCTGCTGATCTGATATTGATGACCTGTCCTGAGGATAGCTCATTAATATTAAAACCCAGGACAACCCCTTTAATTGTGCCTCATCACAGAAAATCCCTTTAACCTGGGGTCTGCTGCGGCTCCCGAGGGCCCCGCCAAAGACCCTGTTTTGCAGGGAAGTTTCAGCTAACGATGGATTACGTGTCTTCTGAATAGCCGTCCATGTAATATATGAATGATCCACTATGTCACAGCCTAATGGAGCACACGGACAAGGGTTTTATCCAACCATGATGACCCCGCTTATTTCGGCTGCTCTCTCTCGTTGATTGATGGGGGTCCGGCTGATGAGGCTGTCTGATCAGCTGCCGGCGTGTCGTAAATGCTTGGAAGCCTTGTTAACTCCTTAATGTCATGTTTTACCACAGATAAGAGGTCGGTTATGTATGGACTCCAAACCTGGGACCTTCAATCAGTTGTGGACTGTAGAGGAGCAGGTAACACGTGGTGAGGTGTAATAAGTCTATACATAGCACCCAAAGGGGTTTGTACCATTCTTTCTTGTTAGAGGAGTTCCCCAAAAAATAAGATTATTGTTGAGACCCCCAATTCGCGGCTGCACTCACTATTCTGCTGGTGCAGTCACTGTGTACATACATTACTTATCCTGTACTGATCCTGAGTTACATCCTGTATTATACTCCAGAGCTGCACTCACTATTCTGCTGGTGCAGTCACTGTGTACATACATTACTTATCCTGTACTGATCCTGAGTTACATCCTGTATTATACTCCAGAGCTGCACTCACTATTCTGCTGGTGCAGTCACTGTGTACATACATTACATTACTTAGGCTCCTTTCACACTAGCGTTCGCGTGGTCCGCTCGTGAGCTCCGTTTGAAGGAGCTCACGAGCGGACCCGAACGCAGCCGTCCAGCCCTGATGCAGTCTGAATGGAGCGGATCCGCTCAGACTGCATCAGTCTGGCGGCGTTCAGCCTCCGCTCCGCTCACCTCCGCACGGACAGGCGGACAGCTGAACGCTGCTTGCAGCGTTCGGGTGTCCCGAGTCACTGTGTACATACATTACTTATCCTGTACTGATCCTGAGTTACATCCTGTATTATACTCCAGAGCTGCACTCACTATTCTGCTGGTGCAGTCACTGTGTACATACATTACATTCCTTATCCTGTACTGACCCTGAGTTACATCCTGTATTATACTCCAGAGCTGCACTCACTATTCTGCTGGTGCAGTCACTGTGTACATACATTACATTCCTTATCCTGTACTGACCCTGAGTTACATCCTGTATTATACTCTAGAGCTGCACTCACTATTCTGCTGGTGGAGTCACTGTGTACATACATTACATTACTTATCCTGTACTGACCCTGAGTTACATCCTGTATTATACCCCAGAGCTGCACTCACTATTCTGCTGGTGGAGTCACTGTGTACATACATTACTTATCCTGTACTGATCCTGAGTTACATCCTGTATTATACTCCAGAGCTGCACTCACTATTCTGCTGGTGGAGTCACTGTGTACATACATTACTTATCCTGTACTGATCCTGAGTTACATCCTGTATTATACTCCAGAGCTGCACTCACTATTCTGCTGGTGGAGTCACTGTGTACATACATTACATTACTTATCCTGTACTGATCCTGAGTTACATCCTGTATTATACTCCAGAGCTGCACTCACTATTCTGCTGGTGCAGTCACTGTGTACATACATTACTTATCCTGTACTGATCCTGAGTTACATCCTGTATTATACTCCAGAGCTGCACTCCCTATTCTGCTGGTGGAGTCACTGTGTACATACATTACATTACTTATCCTGTACTGATCCTGAGTTACATCCTGTATTATACTCCAGAGCTGCACTCACTATTCTGCTGGTGCAGTCACTGTGTACATACATTACTTATCCTGTACTGATCCTGAGTTACATCCTGTATTATACTCCAGAGCTGCACTCACTATTCTGCTGGTGCAGTCACTGTGTACATACATTACTTATCCTGTACTGATCCTGAGTTACATCCTGTATTATACTCCAGAGCTGCACTCACTATTCTGCTGGTGCAGTCACTGTGTACATACATTACTTATCCTGTACTGATCCTGAGTTACATCCTGTATTATACTCCAGAGCTGCACTCACTATTCTGCTGGTGCAGTCACTGTGTACATACATTACTTATCCTGTACTGATCCTGAGTTACATCCTGTATTATACTCCAGAGCTGCACTCACTATTCTGCTGGTGCAGTCACTGTGTACATACATTACTTATCCTGTACTGATCCTGAGTTACATCCTGTATTATACCCCAGAGCTGCACTCACTATTCTGCTGGTGGAGTCACTGTGTACATACATTACATTCCTTATCCTGTACTGATCCTGAGTTACATCCTGTATTATACTCCAGAGCTGCACTCACTATTCTGCTGGTGCAGTCACTATGTGCACCTACAGTATTCTGCTGGTTGTCTTCGGACACCATCAACAAGCCCTACAACCTATCTCATCTTATCTGAGCTCCTGTAAATCAGTAAAGGGTAAAGCTTTCCAGAATGAAAACTCACCAGAACAACCCTCTGAAGACATTTAAGTCAACAAGATGTCGGCTCTGACATCTGCAGAATTGTGAATGCAGCTTTGGAGTGTAATCTAGGCCGTGCTTTAATGGGAGGCCGACAAAGAAACGCACTATTTTAGGGCAAGTTTTCTTTTTATTGATCAAGATGTCTTATATTCACGTGCGTTTTATTTTAGAGAAAACTGGAGCAGCTTCTCCTGAAGTTTCCTCCTGAAGAGATTGAGTCGAAGAGGTGGCAGAAGATCGCTGATGAGTTGGGAAACCGCACGGCCAAGCAGGTGACTTGTACTGTGGGTGACAGGCGCCATCACAGCCTCCTTGCATTGGAGCACCAGATGACCACCCACGACCATCTTGTAGAATGTCCTCGCTTCTGATGTCTGCAGAAGAAATGTCTTATTGCTTCTCTTACGTTTTCACAGGTTGCCAGCCGAGTTCAGAAGTATTTTATAAAATTGACCAAAGCTGGCATCCCTGTGCCAGGAAGAACCCCAAACCTATACATGTATTCTAAGAAGGTAAGAGGGGCCATGCAGCGTCATTTTTAGTCATCCATATAGTATGATGGTCTTTAACATGTGGGGGGAGACGGAAGCTACATTTTGCAGGTTATTTACATATAGACAGGTATTATTTTACTAACATGTGAGGATCTATACAGAGCTTGGCATCCAACTGAAAAGGACAAGCATTGTGACATTTCTAATTTGTACCGCTGACTGTCCTTTTCAGTTGGATGCCACCTAGTGTACAGCCTGTCATGACACCAAGTATATACTCAGTGGCGGCCGAAGCTCTATTTACTCTCTGGTCATGGAGGTGAGTGCTTGCTCTTTTGGACCCTATGTGATTCCTCCGCTTCTGCACACAGGCATCAAGCAAACGGCAGCACGTTCTCAACAAGCATCTGTTTAAACCCTCCACCTTCATGACTTCCCATGAACCTCCGGTGTTTATGGAAGAGGACGACGACCACTCCAGCCGGGACCTTGATGCAGCTGCTGACGACGACGAGGAGGACGTCTCGGTAATAAGCCCTAAGGAACATTCCACTTGTCTCAGTTGTGTCTTAAGATCCGCACTCTCGTAGTCTGCTGTGGTTTCCAGCGTATTGCTTTCCAGCTGTTGTGAAACTGCAACTTCCAACATGTCATGACTGTGAGCATGCTGGGAGTTGTAGTTTCATAACCGCTGGAGACAGTGGTTTTGATTTGATGACGTTGGTCTTCTGTCACTCAGGATGAAGAGACTATTCCCGCCTCTTGCCGTGGACTCGCAGAATATAAAGAACTACTTGAACTTAAAAAATTGAAGAAGCAAAGGCTCCAAGAAATGGAGGCAGAGATCGGCTTTGTGCAGCACGTTGGCTTCAAAGTAAGATGATGTTTCAAGGGCCATGTCCACACGTGGCGACCACCACATATGCATAGCGAATCTGCTGCAGAATCTTCATGTGTAAGATACAGATTTGGAGCAGTTTTCAACCATTGACATTAAAAGTCATGAAAATTTGGATGCAAAATCTGCTGCATTTCTGTCCCCTGTGCGCGGACCCTATTAGTTGTATCCTGGTCTCTCTACTGTGGCTCATACACAGTTGCGCCGCTTGTTAACAAAGCACAGTTATGATTACTATAACCATTGATTTGAATGGGCATGGTGTAATACACAATTTCTCCTGCGGTGGCGCTGCAGGGAAATTGTATATTTAGTGTCCAGATGCCCCACAGATTACAGCTGATCGCTGGGGTTCCCATCAGGATGACTTCTTCATCTAACTTATTGTGATCAGGTTTAAACATGCTGGCTACCAGCAGCTGCCCCTAGTGGTAGCGTGTTAGTATACTGTTTGGGTATGTTCACACGTCAGATTTGGCATTATTATTATTATGATGTATTATTAATGCGCCTTTCATTCCATGGCGCTGTACATATTAAAAGGAGTATACATATATATTAAAAAACAAGTACAATAAGCATGAGCAAGATGAGTTGCAAACTAGTACAGAAGGAGAGAGGGCCCTGCCTGTGATGGCTTACAATCTACATGGGATGGGAGAAGGACACAGTAGGTGCGGGTGAAGCTGGTCATGGCGGTATAGAGGCAGCAGGGTCACTGGTTGTAGGCTTGTCCGAAGAGGGGGGTTTTCAGGTTTCTTTTGAAGCATTCCATGAGGTTGTGCCAATTTGTAAACTTGGGGGGCAGCGGAAGAGACAAATGAAGAGAACCAAGTAGATTGTAGTCAGATTGGGGGAGAGGTGAGTTAGAGAGATTAGATAGGGAACAGAAGCAGGTAAAGATAAGATCCAGTGTGTGGCCATCTCTGTGGGTGGCAGTGGAGGACCATTGAGAGAGGTCAAAGGAGGAAGTAAGTGCAGTGTCAAAGGGTGTCGGCCATGTTTCAGTCAAACTCAGGAAGGAAAGTTTGTGAGAGATGAAAAGTTGTGAATGTAGGAGAGTTTATTGCAGACAGAGCGAGCGTTCCAAAATGCTCCTGCAAGAGGGGCAAAGGGAGCAGGGGTAAGGGGAATGGTTTGCAGGTTTAAGGGGTTGCCGAAATTTGTAGAATGAGATGGGTGGTGGGCAGTAGATATAATTGTAAGGATTTTCTGAGGAGGGACAGGATTTGGAGAGAAATCGCCAGCGGTTAGTAGGTGGGAGTAGGAGAGGGCATGAGGTGGTGTGTGTTTGAAGAGAGAAGCTTTTATGTTAATAAACAGATCTGTGCAGGGGGTTAGATGGAGGGAAAGATGAATATTTCCTTGCTGGTTGTAGGGGATATTGCAGCAAGTGTAGAAAAATAGGGGTGATAACTGTGATAAGTTGAAACATTGTTTGCATTAAACATTTCAGTGTCCCTTGGTTCAATTCTGGTATAATTCAATATGTGCACTTATAGGATGTAAGTGCATATTCAAAATTGGTCACCAGTCCACATCTGATGTATGCAAATAGGGCTTCCACAACCCCCTTCACATGTAGCGGAAATTTTGTTGGTATATTTTTTAGCAGTGCAGCAGAAAAAAAAATTCTGTGAAAAATAGCAGCAGGCCACATATTTTAGGCCTCAACCAGCAGCACATGCACAAGTGGAATGTAAGTGTCAACCTCAGATTTGTGCCACGTACCTAGTGGTAATACATGGAGTTGTAATGCATGGGAATCAGTGAGAACAGTATTCGTTCTGCTCTTTTGCTCCCCCTAGTGGTGACCTACGGCATCGAGCATGTAATGTTTGCAGGAGATTTGGAACTCTGTGTCAGGAAAAACTCGACTCTGACTGCTATAAAGATGCATTATGAACCTTAGTAGGATGAGGTGATGATGATGTTATAGTTGGGGGGGTAACTTTAAATACCTCCCCCCAGTTCTGTTGCAGAGATCACATCCCTTTATTTTCAGATGTCAGTTCAATAATCAGACTACATACCCATACCATTAGGTGCAGAAGTATCGACTCCTGGTTTACAAGCAGTGGACTTTTGTTCACTATACAAAATTCATCCTGTTGCATGTCTAGACATCATTTGCTGCTAGGGGGCGCCATTTACAGCATAACGTGGGGAATAGGCATAAAATGGGACTTCCTGCTTTGTGGGTGGTTTTTATGATGACTTTACAAAGACAATAAATCCATGTCTTCAAAGCAACAACTGCGCTCAAGAGGCTGGAAAGTATAATTGCACCAGATGCCGGCTCCCTGCACTGATCTGTATTATACTCCAGAGCTGCATTTCCTGCTTGATTATTGTCTGTACACTTTGTCTGTTTTATATATATATATATATATATATATATATATATATATAATACAGGAAGAACTAACTATATTAGCTTAGCTAAGGTGTGGCACGTGTCTGACCACAAATTCACTATTTCCAGTCATAACCAGCAGAATAGTGAGTGCAGCTCTGGAGTATAATACAGAATGCAACTCAGGATCAGTACAGGATAAGTAATGTAATGTATGTACACAGTGATGCACCAGCAGAATAGTGAGTGCAGCTCTGGAGTATAATACAGGATGTAACTCAGGATAAGTAATGTATGTGCACAGTGACTGCACCAGCAGAATAGTGAGCGCAGCTCTGGAGTATAACACAGGAGGTAACTCAGCATCAGGATTGTGTTTATAGTTACTCATCTTTTCATGTGCATTATATATATTTCCTTAAGATAAAATCCATAATCTCTTCTCCCGTTTCTGTTACAGTGTGACAATTGTGGAACTGAACCAATCCAGGGTATTCGGTGGCATTGTCAGGACTGCCCTCAGCAGATGTCTGTGGATTTCTGTGACTCCTGCTCTGACTGGTGAGTGTTCATGGGGGGACTGGAGGCTTCATCTGCTGCAGTCACTTGTGCAGTCCCAACCATGGAAAACTGAAGGCCTGGTCATCTGCCAGATGAGTAGTGTTGTGATTGTTTTTGTGTTAGGCTGGTTTCACACTAGGGGCAGCCTTCTCCGGCGTGTGAACAGCCTGCCGGATCCGTGCTGCCGCTAGTGCACGCGTGCCGCCGGAGGTCCGGCCGCAGCACGGTAAACCTGTCGAGAGGCGGCCGTAATAAAACTAAGGCTGAATTCACACGTCCGTGGAACACTGTCCGTGAGATGCCGGAGTAGCATCCTGCTTAGTGCAGGAGCGCACTGCGTCATTGGTTGCTATGACGCCGTGCGCTTCGTGCCACCGCTTCTGTACAGTAATACACTAGTATGATCTATAAGAGTGTATTACTGTACTGCTGCGGCGGCAAAAGCGCACGGCATCATAGCACTAAGCAGGATGCCAGTCCGGTATCTCACGGACGTGTGAATTCAGCCTAAGACGGTCGTAGTTTTATTCTTACGGCTTCCTTTTTTTTATTTTATTTTTTACAGTTTATATGAAACACAGACCCACAAAGAGGATCACCACCTGGAGCCGGTGTATAAGGCAGAGACATTCCTAGACAGAGATTACTGCATGCCGCACAGCACCAGTTACAATTACCTGGACCCAAACTATTTTCCAGCAAACAGATGACGTGAGCCGGACATGAAACGCTCGGCTCGGTAATCTCTCTCCACACGCAAAAGGCCAGCGGAGAAGTCCTCGGATCTCCCGAAATTACGTGACTGTCTCTGCTCTCACAGCATGATACCTAACGTGGAAAACACAGCTCCATTATCCTCCACCTGCAGCGACAGCAGCAGAACATTCCACTGGTGCATAATGACCTCATCCTCCGGGAGCCTGCCCCCTACTGGCGGCCTGTTCCAGAACAACATGAACTTACAGTGCACGTTACGGCCCTTTTTTTTTTTTCCCCAAAGGCTTCTGAAAAAACAAATGATTAAAAGAAAAAAGAAAAAAAAAATTGGTCAAAATGTGAACTATTTATATTAAAACCGGTTTACTAGCTTGCAGTTTTGTGAAATATTTTTTTTTATTCCTTTTTTTTGCACAGAAACTTGACATTTTGAGAAGGTTTTAACCGATCACAGTGTTCGCTTAGAAGACGCTACTGTTAAAAAGACGACAGAACTTTATTTACACCCCCCCCCCCCTTTCTGTACGGATTTACTCCAGTCTCTGCTTGACTATGAGCTGCTTTTACGTGACGGATGATTAACTACAATCAAGCACTACAGATCGGGGTCTGTGGCTGCTTCTTTAACCAGCTCGTCCTGTGTGCGTGTGCACGTGAAAGTCAAAAAAGGAGAAGAAAAAAAAAAAAAAAAAAGATTTTCACTGAGATCTATTTTTTAAATGTAATGTTCAGATGATCATGTGACGTGTACAAAATATGGTGAAAAAAGTGCCACTCATAGTTACTGTGTAAAGTCTAACACTTCAGCCTTTCTTAGGTCCTTCCTTAGATCAAGACGTTAACTACACAGCCTTCTGCCTCGAGACTTTACGGATCTTCAATGCAGCCCACCCAAGGTCGAAAAAATAAATAAAATATATATATAAAAAAAAAAATTTACTGCCTATTGTAAAATCCTCTCTGTATTGTAATTTTTTTCTCTTTTTGTAGTCGCACAAAATCCATAAAAGATTGTATTTTTATTAATATTTAAGCTCGTGGTTACATAGATCTATAAGGAGGAGCTGCATACGGTCAGGAGATCCTTTACGTACAACGTCCTATAGATTATCCCCCCCCCAGTAATGGAGTAAGGATCTGTGACTAAACTCTCCGGCAGGGAAAGAGTAGACATTTTGTAACTTTTTTTTATTTTTTATTTTTTTTCCTTTTCTGTGTAAAACCGTATGTTCTTAACTCAATTGTCAGGAGGACTGTAAAAAATAAACTGTGTGGGTACTATATGTTTGTACATAAAGTTGTCGTTTTTAGTGTCTTGGTATCTCACCCCAATACAATGGAGGAAATAAAAAAAATAAAAATAAAATCTTTACGGTCGCCATGTGGAAACAAATAAAATTCACCCAGATGCAATAAATTGATACCAATTCTTCGATTTTATTTCATGTATATCTTGTCGCCATCATGTCATCACATCATACACCTTGATGGTTTTGATTGGGTTTTGTACAATTCGCCGTCGTCCCCTGTTTTACACGGTCTATTGGTTTTGATCATGCAGTTTTTTTGTTTTTGTTTTTTTACGCTGTGAAATTCAGCAAGAAGTCGACAAGAACTTCACTGCAAGAATTGATGATGTCACCAAGATCACTACACAGTGAACGCGAAGACAATCCCAGCAGGTAGCAAAGTACAAATACTTTATAAAGAAAAGAGAGCAGCCGAGCAAACGCAGAATCCGTTGTCATTCCCTGGCAGGCCGCCGCCGGCACTTTGTTTTTTATTTTTTGCTACAGGCGATTGATTTTGGTTGGAGCATTTATGCGAAACCTAAAACAAATACCGGGGAGGGGGGGTGTCATTTATTATGACCCCTGTGCCAGTTTTTGGCATAAAAAAAAAAAATCACACGGCCTGGCATGCGAATGTTTATAAGCATGTGCTCGTAAAATTGGGCTCTTCTCACATTTTTATGCCACCCTCAATTCCCCGGGAAAATTCACTGTAATTTACCGTACGCCAGAAAAGTGACGATTGGGGCTGGAATAGACTTTAGTCTAGGCACGGAGAACAGAAACTATCCCCTTTGCGACCAAATCTGCAACAAATATACGCCAAAAAAATGACGTATATCTAATAATAAATGAAGCCCTATGTTATTCATAGCTGGAGGCTGAAAACCTGTCTTGACGCCGGTGCAGGGCTTATTACAGCAGAAGCTCAGAGCCAATGTCTTCCATTTCATCTGGACGGGTTTTCTGGCCCCAGCGGCCTTACTGCCGACAGGCGGTGAACTTTACATGTTCTGCCGTTTACTTACCGCACGTTTTTTTTCTATTATTGTAGTATCTGAAGCCATATTGATAGCCATGAAGGGGAGAGAGCGAGCGCATGTGAGTATCAGAAGCCAGAAAATGGCCGCTGATAGCAGTGGAGACCTTCCTGCTAACAGCTATATATTTAAAAGTAATGGCTCTCTGATTTTTGCAAAACTACAACTCTCAAGAGCCCCGTGGCTCTCAGGGCCTGCTGGGTGTTGCAGTCATATCATGTATAGAAGTTGTAGTCGGAATATCCTTTTAGGGTACGACCCATAAAAGCTGTGAGTTTGATACACAGAATGGTTTACGGTCGCCCACTGCAGGCACTTTACCAGCAAATGCGTCCTTTCAAGTGTTCCCCAGAGTAGTGGAGACGTGTCCTAATTGAGGACGTCAGTGGGACACCTGCGGGTTCTGCCAATGGCTGCGTTAAGTAGTACAAGTGCATTCACCCACACTTCATCCCTCCGAGCTTTATGGTTTTGTTTCTACTAATTTACCTCCCATTAAGGAACCACTTAGGCCGGTTTCACACAGGGACATTTTCAGCAATTCACCCGCTACAGAATCCAAACAATAACCCACACGGTTTTTTTGTTGTTGCTATAATCCTCTTTCAGGTTTAGGAATTGTGAGCCATATTTGAAAAGTTGCCATCTTTTTTTGACTGGAAGACTAAAAAAACGTCTGCAGGATCGCTCCCTACGGAAAAGTGGCATTGCACAATGTGGGGAGTTTTATCTATAGTGTTGAAGGATACATGAATTTAGGAACAGGGGAAAAAAATGGTGCACTGGGCCTGATAAATTTAGTGCAACTTGAAAAGCAGGGCGCATTACTGCTCCTTACACCACCTCGTTGCCCAATGCACTAACCCTCGTTTCCCATGGGACAAATGCCCTGTGTGATCCGTGCCTACAGCGCCACCTTGTGAGTGCCTTCTCCTGGGATAGAAGCCTGCAGCGTTCCAGTTGACGTGTGTATAGACTGTAGGGATCACCCATCTTTGACTACAGTATAGATAGCATGCACTGGTGTAAGGAGGAGGCGCCACAGATGAGGAAATATACAAGATTTACACGTTGCTCCCATCGCTCGGTCGCTGACTCCAGCTCACCCCTCCGTGAGCCTCAGAAAATCGAGTCCAGTGATGCGCAGAGCTGAAGGAAGACCTCGTCCAGAGACTTCTCCGCATTGATCTAGAAAGAAAAAAGAAAAGGATTTCAGCAGAGGAATCTCATCTCTAATACGGGCAGCACGGTGGCTCAGTGGTCAGCACTGTTGCTTTGTAGCTTTGGGGTCCTGGGTTCGAATCTGACCAAGGAGTTTTTATGTTCTCCCCATGTTTGCGTGGGTTTCTTCCCACACTCTAAAGACGTACTGATAGGGTTAGATTGTGAGCCCCATTGGGGACAGAGTGATGCTAATGTCTGTAAAGTGCTATATAAGTGAGTATTATAATAAATAATACGGCTCCGTGATGCGCTTCACGTTCACACACATTGGCCAGACAAGCAAATCCTATATGAGAAACTCGCAGTGTGTGTCCATGTGAGTTTTCATTCTGACCTTCGCACCTCTGGCAGGATCGGCATAGCATTATGTCAGTGTCATTCAATAGATTCCAGGACTTTTAGGGTCACACGGCCTAAGGGCTCATGTACGCGACCGTATGTATTTTGTGGACCCTAATAGAACAGTCCTATTCTTGTCCGTGATGCGGACAATAATAGGACGTTCTATTTTTTGGGGGTGGAACGGACATATGGAATGGGTCCGTTTTTTGGGCGGACCCATTGAAATGAATGGTTCCGTATATGGTCCGCAAAAAAAAACCCAGAACAGACATGGAAAGAAAATAAGTTAGTGTGCATGAGCCCTTATCCCTGGCATCCTCAAACTGTGGCCCTCCAGCTGTTGCAAAACTACAACTCCCACCATGCCTGAACAGCCTACAGGTATCAGCCTACAGCACGGCATTGTGGGAGTTGTAGTTTTACAACAGCTGGAGGGCCGCAGTTTGAGGATCCCTGCCTTATCCTGTCAGAACGGGAACTCACACTGACGCACGCTGCAAGTTTCTCGCATTGAACTCGCTAGTGTATGTCTCGCCTTAGCGTAGGTTCACATGGTTTTGAGGCAGAAGTTCGTGGAGGCTTTTCAGCCAAAATCAGAAGTGGATACAAAGGGAATTGGAAATATAAAGGAAGAACTTCTCCTTCCGATAGATCCACTTCTGGCTTTGGCTGGAAAACCTGCCTCCAAACCTCCCCAAAAAACTCCATAAGAACCTACCCTTAGGATTCTCTCATCCTTTAACGGGGTAAAGAAAAATATTTAAAAAATGGCTTCTTCAAAAAAACAGCACCACCCTTGTCCATGGGTTGTGTCTGGTATTGCAGATCATCTGCGTTAAAGGGGTTGTCCAATCTTGTGATTCCATGGTGAGATGGAACTAAACGCAGTCCTTGCGCTACTTCCGAAACTGGATTCCAGAGTGGTATCTGACGCAGAGCTTAAAGAGGTTAGCTGATGAAAACAACTGTCCATATGCCCCATCATATAAGGAACGCAGGGTTCCCCCACTTGGAACTCCCCTCTATGAGCCAAGAGCAATTCTTCATTGCCCGGCCTGTAGACGTCTTCCCGTGTTTCTTTCTGTGATACATTGTGCCATTTCTCGGGCTCCCCGGTCTCGCTGCGGTATGTGTCCTCCATCTTACAGGCTGACGAACCTGTCTGAGCAGATCAGCTCCAGGTCTGCACTGACCTTTTAGGTTATAAGAATAAGGTAAAGTCCACCGATCACCAACGCAGTGTCATCGGCTCGGCCCTGAGAGGTTCATGTTCTTAAGGTAAAACCGATAGGACATGTCCCCGTTATCTTATGCTCGTTGGTCTTCATGCATCTGCGCACGTTTTCTAACAGGTATAAATGACAAATTATATGTATATTTTTTTTTTGTTAAAGTTGCACAAGGGTGGAGCTGAGACAGGTTCTTTTAAAGGGAGCGTGTCACCAAGAAATTCACTGATAAACCAGACACGATGCCTTGTAGGGCTAGATCAGTTGAATGTAATAATGCCTTACATTTAGTGATCTGTTGCTTCATTCTGGAGAAAAAGTACTTTTAATCCATATGCAAATGAGCTGTTAAGTGCACTGAGGGAGGGACTAAGTCACTCCGTGCAACCTTGCGCTTCCTGCTTCCTCTGCCTGCCCCTCAAACTCCTTCATTGACAGGACCAGGTAAGGTGACTATGCCCTGTCAATCAAGAAGTAGAGGGAGGGGCAGGCAGAGGAAGTAGAGGGAGGGGCAGGCAGAGGAAGCAGGAGGAGCAAGGTTGCACGGAGTGACTTAGTCCCTCCCTCAGTGCACATGGCTGTATGTCCTAACATAGATAAGTTATTTGTGTGTGTGTGTGGGCCTTTAAATTGTCCTTTTAACCAGTCTGAAGAAACAAATCAGCTCAGATGTAGCTGCTCCTCTTCCTTGTAACTCTTTTTTAAGTAAGTCACCATGGTATCACAAGTATTTTAGGCATTTCTACTACTGCAATTTACCCCCCTTTATGTGAATGAAGATGAGTAGCCATACCAGCCATGGCCACATCGAGGAGAGTGGCGCTGTTTCTGGAGATAAAGAGATTTTTTTCTTCTATAACCCTGGACACCCCCTTCAGAGCAACGTAAAAGGAACTGTCCAAGAAGAACCTGAGACACTATGTTATACCCTATGCAGGACCTCAGGGCTTCCATATATGGTATTCTTTGAATCCCTGTGTCATGCTCCGCCCACTTGCCATAACACAGTGTATGAGCTTTTTTCTGGAGTGTTCCTTTAAATACCAATTATATAAATGTGTGATACTTTACGCTACATAGTCGCAGAGGAAAGATTTCAAATACAAATCTCCCACAAAGTAAGCTATTGTATGGGGTCAAAATACATTTCTCACGACACAAGACTTGTACACATCCTATGTGAATTTTAGAAAAATGGGACAAATTTAGCCGCTTTAAAAAAAATATTCCCTTCGCGTCTCTTTATTCCAGAGTCTCCTGTTTCGCTGTAGTTAAGTGGTGACATAAATACATGGGATGGGAGTTAATTATTGTCCATGTTCAACAAAGAAAAAACTGAAAATTGAATTGTTTGAAGCCCCAGGTGCTCAAGGCAAGAACGTGGTGAAACGGTCAATTTCAGAGATGGTCGCCCAGTAAGAAGCTGCACTTGGCAGATGGACGGGTTAAGACCACGAATATAATATAAAAGCGCTGCCCGCCGCTGCACACTCGGAAACACAATTTACCTTCGGCGGCTGTTTTTCTTGGCAGGAGAAAGATTTTGTTCTCCAAATAACAGAGGGTTTTTCAGGTTCAGGAATGGTGAGCCGTAATTGAAAAGTTGCCGTCTCTACAGTCCAAACCGGAGGTTTCATTTGTGCAGGCTTCACTCGTGTGAAGAGTAATTAAATGGGGAAACTTTGGAGACCATGATAAGAATGGGAATTTTATCTAATTCTTGTCTTTCGATGCATAAATATTTTGCTAGAACTTATCCCAATCCACATATTAGACAAAGTGAAGACATATACTATAGCATTGATGTTCCAGCCTTCTCCTGAAGGCACTGATGTTCCAGCCTTCTCCTGAAGGGGGTGCTGTTGCCAAGCCTGCTTGTTGGGATGTGCCTATTGATCATTTTGCCTCCATATGGCCCTTGGATGTCTACAGCGCTCGATGCTTCTATGAGTCATCGCCCAATCCACTCTCATCACAACTGAGAGTCACACAAGATGATTTTGATAAATCCCTTCCAATATTTATTCTGAATTTCCCTCTCATAATAAGCAATGCACATTGTATGAGCTGCCAAGAGGAGTGGGGGAAGGAGAGTGATACTGATATGTGGATATGTCTGTTCCCGAAAGTTGTCCCTTTTCAGATTACATTAAGCTAAAATTATTTACAACACTAAAACTACAATGCTGCCTTATGGATGAGAAGAAATCTACTAGAAAACTAAACCACCACCATAAAAAAGAATATAATTAAGTAATACGTCTCATATGTACAACAATATAACTACTATAATACTGCCTCCTATGTACAAGAATATAACTACTATAATACTGCTCCTATGTACAACAATATAACTACTATAATACTGCTCCTATGTATAAGAATATACCTACTATAATACTGCTCCTATGTACAAGAATATAACTACTATAATACTTCCTCCTATGTACAAGAATATAACTACTATAATACTGCTCCTATGTACAAGAATATAACTACTATAATACTGCCTCCTATGTACAAGAATATAACTACTATAATACTGCTCCTATGTACAACAATATAACTACTATAATACTGCTCCTATGTATAAGAATATACCTACTATAATACTGCTCCTATGTACAAGAATATAACTACTATAATACTTCCTCCTATGTACAAGAATATAACTACTATAATACTGCTCCTATGTACAAGAATATAACTACTGTAATACTGCTCCTATGTACAGGAATATAACTACTATAATACTGCTCCTATGTACAAGAATATAACTACTATAATACTGCTCCTATGTACAAGAATATAACTACTGTAATACTGCTCCTATGTACAGGAATATAACTACTATAATACTTCCTCCTATGTACAAGAATATAACTACTATAATACTGCTCCTATGTACAAGAATATAACTACTATAATACTGCTCCTATGTACAAGAATATAACTACTATAATACTGCTCCTATGTACAAGAATATAACTACTATATTACTGCCTCCTATGTACAAGAATATAACTACTATAATACTGCTCCTATGTACAAGAATATAACTACTGTAATACTGCTCCTATGTACAGGAATATAACTACTATAATACTGCTCCTATGTACAAGAATATAACTACTATATTACTGCCTCCTATGTACAAGAATATAACTACTATAATACTGCTCCTATGTACAAGAATATAACTACTATAATACTGCTCCTATGTACAAGAATATAACTACTATAATACTGCTCCTATGTACAAGAATATAACTACTGTAATACTGCTCTTATGTACAAGAATATAACTACTATAATACTGCTCCTATGTACAAGAATATAACTACTATAATACTGCTCCTATGTACAAGAATATAACTACTATAATACTGCTTCTATGTACAAGAATATAACTACTATAATACTGCTCCTATGTACAAGAATATAACTACTATAATACTGCCCCTATGTACAAGAATATAACTACTATAATACTGCTCCTATGTACAAGAATATAACTACTATAATACTTCCCCTATGTACAAGAATATAACTACTATAATACTGCTCCTATGTACAGGAATATAACTACTATAATACTGCCTCCTATGTACAAGAATATAACTACTATAATACTGCTCCTATGTACAAGAATATAACTACTATAATACTTCTCCTATGTACAAGAATATAACTACTATAATACTGCTCCTATGTACAAGAATATAACTACTATAATACTTCTCCTATGTACAAGAATATAACTACTATAATACTGCATATATATATAATAGCCCACCCGCGCTCCCAAACACTACCAGAACTCGGTATCCGTCGGATGATCGCAGCTAAAGTCCCTGCCACAGTCTGCTGCTGTGACTGTTGGGTGATACTATAATACTGCCTCTATGTACAAGAATAAAACTACTATAATACTGCCTCCTATGTACAAGAATATAACTACTATAATACTGCCTCCTATGTACAAGAATATAACTGCTATAATACCGCTCCTATGTACAAGAATATGACTTCTATAATACTGCTCCTATGTACAAGAATATAACTACTATAATACTGCTCCTATGTACAAGAATATAGCTACTATAATACTGCTCCTATGTCCAAGAATATATCTACTATAATACTGCTCCTATGTACAAGAATATAACTACTATAATACTGCTCCTATGTACAAGAATATAGCTACTATAATACTGCTCCTATGTATAAGAATATAACTGCTATAATACCGCTCCTATGTACAAGAATATAACTACTATAATACTGCTCCTATGTACAAGAATATAGCTACTATAATACTGCTCCTATGTATAAGAATATAACTGCTATAATACCGCTCCTATGTACAAGAATATAACTACTATAATACTGCTCCTATGTACAAGAATATAACTACTATAATACTGCTCCTATGTGCAAGAATATAGCTACTATAATACTGCTCCTATGTATAAGAATATAACTGCTATAATACCGCTCCTATGTACAAGAATATGACTTCTATAATACTGCCCCCTAGAGACAGGAATATAACTATATAACTTACCTTACAGAGAACAGCCTTGGTCTCATAATACATAAGTAAAGGCTCCAAGGTCTGGTAGAACATCTGTAGCCTCCTCTGGACGTTCTCGGCAGTGACTTCATTCCGATGACTGACCTTATTTCTTCCGACTACCCGCGTGGTCATGATTTCAGCAGTACAGTCCAGGTACAGGACGAGGCTCGGAGTGCAGAGCTGATAAGTGAGAAATGTAAATACAGATAAGGAACTGTGGACATAAAGCTGACACATGAAGCTATGGAGCCAGGTCTTCTGCTCAATGGGTCAATCTTGGTACATGCAGGTGTGCACTATATATGTCTGAGAACCTTGTATGTATGGCGATATCATGTAATTTCTCTGCACACAAGTAAGAATGTCCACATAACGGCTCATGTTCACCCCTACAGCTAGAATTTAAAACTTTTGCACCTGACGTTTTGAATTTTTTATTTTGAAGGCACATACTCAAGATTAGGCAAGGTTGATATCTGCAGCAGAGGTTCCATGAGAAGCCTCCATTCCAGATTACAGCAAAAATGCACAAAAACATACCGCTGCATGATGCACTATTGTGCACACCAGACTCATAGTCCATGGGATCCATCAGGAACCACTGGTGTCCGTCATATGATGGATCTGGTGCTTCCATATTTTTTCGTGTTCCTAGGTTGGAACAGAAAAGGGAAGACATTCCGCAGATGTGAACGTGACCTTAATTAGAAACAAGGTTTAAATATATTGAACAACTAAATAATCGAATGTCCTCAGCGATGCTGATTGGCTAAAGGGGCTGACTAACAATTCTCCGCCCAACTGTCCTCTTCAGCAGGATGCCAGGTGCAATAAACATTGGTGTCCTAATGCAATAATAAGGGTTTAAGTCCTGACCTATCATGGTGATTTCTAATCAAGGGATTAAAGTCTCACGGCAAAAATGTCTGAATTTATCGGCTGAATCCTGTCATTGTGTCGACTGCGTACACGGGTCTTAAACTATTTATTAATTTTCAGCTTAACAAACGCAGAACGGTTACTAATCTTATTACTTTCTAATAAATAATGTATTATAGCAAAGTCTCAAGGAGCTCATTGGAGGTCACCTGTATGTGCAGATGATTTGTCCATGTGCTTGCTGCTCGCTTGTGTGTATGAAGCGGTAAGTGCACATGAGGCAGTATACAATATAGACACCAGAGGTGTGCATGAGAATGCAGGTAGTACAAGCAAAACTATTCTTCCTGAATGCACTGGAGCCCAAGATCAGGTATTGGGGATTAAAAGGATTGCCTATTGAAGGACATACAGCCATCATAAAAGGCTCCCCCTAAACTGAAGAGTATTACTGCTATAACACTGCCTCCTATATACAAGATTATCACTACTATAATACTGCTCCTATGTACAGGATTATCACTACTATAATACTGCTCCTATGTACAAAAATATAACTACTATAATACTGCCTCTTATGTACAAGAATATAACTACTATAATACTGCCTCCTATATACAAGAATATAACTACTATAATACTGCTCCTATGTACAGGATTATCACTACTATAATACTTCTCCTATGTACAAGAATATAACTACTATAATACTGCCTCCTACGTACAAGAATATAACTACTATAATACTGCTCCCATGTACAAAAATATAACTACTATAATACTGCCTCCTATGTACAAGAATATAACTACTATAATACTGCTCCTATGTACAAGAATATAACTACTATAATACTGCCTCCTATGTACAAGAATATAACTACTATAATACTGCTCCTATGTACAAAAATATAACTACTATAATACTGTTCCTATGTACAAGAATATAACTACTATAATACTGCCTCCTACGTACAAGAATATAACTACTATAATACTGCTCCCATGTACAAAAATATAACTACTATAATACTGCCTCCTATGTACAAGAATATAACTACTATAATACTGCCTCCTATGTACAAGAATATAACTACTATAATACTGCTCCTATGTACAAAAATATAACTACTATAATACTGCCTCCTATGTACAAGAATATAACTACTATAATACTGCCTCCTATGTACAAGAATATAACTACTATAATACTGCTCCTATGTACAAGAATATAACTACTATAATACTTCTCCTATGTACAAGAATATAACTACTATAATACTGCTCCTATGTACAAGAATATAACTACTATAATACTGCTCCTATGTACAAGAATATAACTACTATAATACTGCTCCTATGTACAAGAATATAACTACTATAATACTGCTCCTATGTACAAGAATATAACTACTATAATACTGCTCCTATGTACAAGAATAGAACTACTATAATACTGCTCCTATGTACAAGAATATAACTACTATAATACTGCTGCTATGTACAAGAATATAACTACTATAATACTGCTCCTATGTACAAGAATAGAACTACTATAGGAGCCACGCTGCTGAATGGCTGCACGAGCTTGAGCTCCTCCAGCATTCCGGCTCATTTACCCTATAAAAGCTTGGATTTTACCTGATTATGGGGAAACCTAGCAAAGAAAAGACAAGAGGAAGCTCAGAATCTACCCCACAGCGCTCCCGACAGCCTGAGATGGAGAAATTTCTCCGAAAAACGCCGAGAGCTGCCGCTCAGAAAGGCGCCAATATGGCGGCGTCTACTGCTCCAGACTCCGACGCAGGAGAACTTTCGGATGCGGACAGCGGCTCTGATATTTCAGACAGGAGGCCTAGAGATCCACCGCTGTCGGAACGGACCCTTCGCTGGGTTCTTGAATCTGCCCTCACGCCACTCAAGCAGGATTTGGCGGACATTAAGGACGATATAAAACATCTCGGCCAGAGAGTGGTCACGCTGGAAAGCACGCAAGAAGCCATACTGACCTATGAGGGTAAAGCAGCGGAGGTGCTTGCGTCTCAAAAAGCCCTATTGAATGACGCCTTCTTGAAATTGGAGGATCAGGAGAACCGGAGTCGCCGGCGCAACATACGCATTCGCGGCCTACCTGAATCACTAGCGGCGGAGGCCTTGCCGAAAGTGGCGCGAGAACTGTTCTCCGCGATGCTTGGGCCTGATAGAGCGGAGGGGATAGTAGTGGAGCGCATTCACAGGGCATTGCGCCCTAGGCCTAAACCCCAAGATCCGCCACGCAACGTAATTTGCGGCCTACTGAGCTACGTAGACACCGCAGCTCTCCTGAAAAGGCAAAGAGAGATGGAAGTGCTGGAGTATGACAACGTGCCGTTACAGATGTACCAGGACCTGGCGCCTTCTACCCTGGCAAAGCGACGCTTGTTCAAACCTCTCCTTGATGTTCTTCGCAAGACGTCTACCCCGTTCAGGTGGCTATACCCTTTCGGGCTGTCTGTGTCCAGGAATGGAAAACTACTCACGGTGCGGTCGCCTGCGGACCTGGAATCAGTCTGGAGGTCCCTAGATGTCCCTCCAGTGGAAATTCCCTCATGGCTGCCAGCTGACCAAGATGGCCCCCTGCCTTCCCCACCGCGAGTATCTGCTTGGCAGACGGCATCTGCAGGCAGGTCGGATCGATCGGGTCGCAGCAAGTCAGACAGGGCTCTCACCTGAGCCTGTGACAAGGTTTTTGGTTGTTTTTGCGAGCATGAACTGCTAATAACATGCTTTATTTCATTCCGTTACTGTGAGAAGTTGGTAACTCCTACCTCTGTACAGAATGTTCTGTTTTGCTGATTCTGGCCTTTCCCTAATGGCCCTATGTTTCGCTGCTACCCATTTTGCAGTCTAAGGTCCTTATGGGGCGTTATGTTCTACACGGGACGCTTTCCTGCTGAGGCAGGTTTTTGCCTCCAAAGAGAGGTTCCCTCCCCCCTCATGTGCAGGGTAATGACCGGATGGATCCCGGTGCTGGATGTGTTTTCTTTTACTTTTTTCGTTCTTTTTTGGTCTCTATGTTATAGACCATAAGCGCTTCACTTGCTCCCTCGCCAGTCCATTTCTGTTTGGGCCGGTGATAAGTGAGGCGCTCATCGCCTCTCGGATAGGTAGCGTGTCCGAGCAGGTCATGTGTCTGTTCAAAATGTTTCATGTTGTTCCCTCTATTTTCCGTTCCTTGACCTCCTCCCTTCCCCTCCTTTCCTCTGCTCTTTTTATCCGGGTACTTCTTTCTGTGACCTGGTGTACCATGTGCTCATGTACAGTTGTATGTATGCAAAAATGTCCTCCATAACTGTTGCCTCGCTTAATGCACATGGTCTGAACGAGCCATGCAAACGGGCCCAGACGCTTTCCCTCCTCCTGAAAGATAAGGTGTCAGTGGTCTTCCTGCAGGAGACTCATTTTAGGACAGGCAAAATTCCTAAGTTTCCTCCTAGGAAATTTGTGCAATGGTTCCATAGCACACACGATTCGGCCAGTAGGGGGGTTAGTATTGCTTTACATAAGTGCCTCCCTTTCAAGCCCCAAACTATTTCTGCTGACCCCGAAGGCAGATTCCTGTTTGTAAAAGGCGTCTTGGGGGACTCCCCGGTAACGCTCGCCAATCTGTATGCACCTAATAAAGGCCAAGTCCCATGGCTCGTTCAGACCCTAACTGCCCTCTCATCCTTCTCTGAGGGGTTACTGATTCTGGGGGGCGACTTTAATGTTGCCATGGAACCAGCGGTGGACACCTCGGCGGGCAGACCTTCTGTGTCTTATAGATTACTAAAAAGGCTAAAATCCTCGCTGAGGAAACTAAAGGTTTTAGACTTCTGGCGGATCATGAATCCCAATGGCCGGGACTATACATTTTATTCGCACGCTAAGACGTCCTTCCATAGATTGGATTACTTATTCATGTCTGACTCACATATACGTAATGTCTCTGGAGCCCGGATAGGCAATATAACGTTATCTCATCATGCCCCTGTTTTTATCAGCTTTTCTCTGACAGGTCCACAAAGGAAGGAACGTGTGTGGCGCCTTAACGACACTTTGGTCTCAGACCCCACACACGCCACCAAACTTAGGGCCTCGATCTTGGAATTCTTTAGAATTAATGACACCCCAGATTCCCCCCCCCTCGCCAGCTATACTTTGGGAAGCCCATAAAGTGGTCCTTAGGGGAGAACTTATTGCCTTGGGAGCTTATGTAAAAAAGCAAAGGACGAAGGCCCTGGACGCCTTGCTGGCTACCATTGCTCGTTTGGAATCCTCCCACAAGGAGTCACAGGCTATACTTACCCTAACGGAATTGACTGAAGCCAGAACGCGTCTTAAAAACTTATTAAACGTCACCTCTGCAAAATTAGTGTTGAGATCCAGGTTCAGGGCCTATGTCCATGGAAATAGGGGAAACAAACTGATGTCGGCTATTGCCAAAAAGCAGTTCTCTGACTCCTTTGTTTCCTCTATTAAAGACTCCAAGGGATTGTTACATAAGTCCACCCCAGATATAGCCAAGGCATTTTGTTCCTTCTATGAAGCCCTGTACAATTTACCCCCACCGTCAGGGGCTACGCCTGGTGACCTGGCGGAAGCCACTGATAAATTCCTGCAGACCCTTAATCTCCCTTCCATCTCCTCATCTAAGGCCTCTCAATTAACTAGACCCATTTCAGAGTCAGAAATCCGCAAGATTCTCATGTCCATCCCATCAGGCAAAAGTCCAGGGCCCGATGGTTTCTCCATCGTGTATTACAAATCATTCCAAGATGTTTTAATCCCTCATTTTCAGAACTTGTGTAACTACCTCCTGACTGGTGGTTCGCTTGCTCCTCACTCCTTGTTGGCACACATTACTGTCCTCCATAAGGAAAATAAGGATCCGACTTGCTGCAGTAATTATAGGCCGATATCCCTGCTTAATAATGATGTGAAGTGGTGGGCGAAGATTCTCGCCTCTAGGCTTCAGGAAGTCCTTCCTGACGTGGTCCATGAGGAGCAGGTGGGCTTTGTCCATGGCAGACAGGGGTCGGAAAACACGGTGCGGCTCCTCCATCTTGTGAATTGGGCAAAGAGCTCTTCAAAGCCTTTGGTTCTGGTAAGTACGGATGCGGAGAAGGCCTTCGACAGGGTCAGCTGGCATTTTATGTCGCGGACCCTGGCAAGGTTCGGCTTCCCGGACCAGTTTGTTACTGCTATCCATACCTTATATTCGGCCCCCTCTGCCATGGTCAAGGTTAATGGAGCGTTGTCCCCACCATTTCGCATCACTAACGGGACGAGGCAGGGATGCCCCCTCTCTCCCGCACTATTTGTTTTAGTGATGGAGACCCTACTGTGTAAAATTAGAGATGATCCAGATATTATAGGCCTACGAGTTGGCTCTGGCTATCATGTTACTGCAGCATTTGCGGACGACCTTTTAGTTATGACCTCCAACCCTTCGGAGTCCTTGCCCAAACTGTTGAAAATATTTGAGGAATTCGGATTCGTATCCAATTTTAAAATAAATTATGGGAAGTCCATGGCTCTCAATATTTCCTGCCCCAAAACTTTGATTAATAATCTTATGCAATGCACCCCGTTCACCTGGGCCTCCAGAGACATTACGTTCTTGGGGACACGAATCTCGGCTAATGTTCAAGACTTAGCTTCTCTCAACTTTGCTCCGTTGTTGCAAAATGTGCGTACTCATTTACAAAACCTGAAGCTTCCATTTATTTCTTGGGTTGGAAGGAAAAATTACCTTAAGACATTCATCCTCCCCAAATTTCTATATATGCTGCAATCTCTCCCTATCTGGTTGCCGAACTCATACTTCACAGAGGTCCGCCGAGTGTTCGCGCGTTTTCTATGGAATAGCAAGTCTCCGCGCATTGTCTACCATATCCTGACAAGGGATAGAAGGTTTGGGGGCTTTGGGATGCCAGATGTAAAATTATATTATACTGCTGTCCAATTATGTAGATGTGTAACAGCACTGTCTCGACCATCTAACTCATTATGTTCACGCCTTGAGTCTACATTGATCTCCAACCGTGAATGGCTTACCTTGTGGGGTGTTAGGCCCTTCTCGGCCAATCACTGCGCCTCTTCTCCGTTTTTGAAGGGGATGCTGGTAGAGTGGTCCAAGATGGTCCAATCCCACCTGTTCAGCTTTCCGAACTCTTGCATGCCACTCAAATTTTTACAATCCCATATCCACCCTTCCGTGTCAAGCCCCTCTGGGATTTGGTCTAGGCTCGCTGACCTCACTTTGCGGGATGTCCTTCTCCCAGATGGTAGTTTGCACTGGAATCTGATACTGGATCGCCCTGAAGTCAAAACTGCTCCCTTCTTCCACCTGGCAGATTTTAAGAGAGATTCCGCTAAGTGCACTGGATCCTTTGCGGGGAGTGGTTCTCCTTCCTGGCTGGAGAAGAAAGTCTTAGCTATTAAGCCCCCCCTTAGGCAACTTTCCCTGATGTATAAAGAAATGCTCTCCAGCTTGCCTCCGGAGCTCAGTTATATGACCTCCTGGGAAAAGGAGCTATCTCTGACCTTTAAAGAACCAGAGAAAGCCTTTGTCTTAGCTCATTCGCATGGGTTCAACCGTTGTGTTAGAGTACAGGAGAATTATTTTAAGCTACTCAGCAGGTGGTATAAGACACCTGAATTTTTGCATAAATTGAACCCAGACATTCCTGAAACCTGCTGGAGATGTGGCACAGAAACTGGATCCCTGTCTCACATTTGGTGGCTGTGTCACAAGATTCAGCCGTTCTGGAAGCAGGTGGAGTCCCTGATTAATACTATATGTAAGACCAAGATTGTTTTGGACGCTAAACTGGTTCTGGTATGGTGCCCTAACGATACCCTCACTCCTGCTAAGAATAATCTCCCGACAATGCTACTTACCGCAGCAAAGCTGCTTATCCCCTTTTTGTGGAAAGATGATTCCCCACCATCTCTTCACATGTGGTCAGATAAGGTTGACCAGATCTACCGTTTTGAGGAGTAGATCTGGTCACTGTATGGTCATGTGTGGGCCTCGGCCTTGATTAATACTATATGTAAGACCAAGATTGTTTTGGACGCTAAACTGGTTCTGGTATGGTGCCCTAACGATACCCTCACTCCTGCTAAGAATAATCTCCCGACAATGCTACTTACCGCAGCAAAGCTGCTTATCCCCTTTTTGTGGAAAGATGATTCCCCACCATCTCTTCACATGTGGTCAGATAAGGTTGACCAGATCTACCGTTTTGAGGAGTTGGCGCACTGGGAGAGTAACTCCCGCTCTCGCTTCTTAACACTATGGTCCCCATGGAAAGTCTATAGACACTTTGCTTGATAGAGCAGAAATGTATCACTTCCTGTTTCCCCTCCCTCCTCCCCTTCCTGACTGTCCCTCCTTTCTCCCCCTCCCCTTTTCTCTTTTGTCATGTTCTCTTGATGTGTTCATTGACAATGATAGCTTGTGATGCTTACACCTGACATGTATGCTGGACAACTATTTTGTATTCTTTGCCACTGTATGGTCATGTGTGGGCCTCGGCCTTGGTTTTTCTTTCAATAAAAAGAAATATGGTTAAGAATATAACTACTATAATACTGCTCCTATGTACAAGAATATAATTACTATAATACTGCTCCTATGTACAAGAATATAACTACTATAATACTGCTCCTATGTACAAGAATATAACTACTATAATACTGCTCCTATGTACAAGAATATAACTAGTATAATACTGCCTCCTATGTACAAGAATATAACTGCTATAATACTGCTCCTGAGTACAAAAATATAACTACTATAATACTGCCTGCTATGGCTATGTACAAGAATATAACTACTATAATACTGCTCCTGAGTACAAAAATATAACTACTATAATACTGCCTCCTATGTACAAGAATATAACTACTATAATACTGCTCCTGAGTACAAAAATATAACTACTATAATACTGCCTGCTATGTACAAGAATATAACTACTATAATACTGCTCCTATGTACAAGAATATAACTACTATAATACTGCCTCCTATGTAGAAGAATATAACTACTATAATACTGCCCCCTATGTACAAGAATATAACTAACTATAATACTGCTGCTATGTAGGAGAATATAACTACTATAATACTGCCCTCTATGTACAAGAATATAACTACTATAATACTGCTCCTATGTACTTACTGCTCCAGCAGGTACGCAGACACTGCCATCCAGATATATCCTAATGGCCCTTTTACATGGGCTGATGCCTGGTCATGAGCAGAGGAGATCATCTACTGCGCTCACCTGTCTCCATACAGATCTGCTGCAGGCAATCAATGATTTTATGTGCTGGATGAACAAGCGTTTGCTCGCTCATCGGGTGATCGGTGGCACAGTTACATGGTGGGTCATTTTTGCAATGGGAATTCACTGGCACATTCATCCCGGATCGGCGTCCCCGTCCCCTGTGTGAGCATGCCTTCCATGCACCAGGACAGATGCGTCAGCTAATGCAGAGCACCATTAGACTGGCTGCCGTCCATTGCTCCTGGTTACAGGGTAATTATACGAGGTCGAGGTGCGAGTTATTCTGAATCATTCCTGTCTCCTCAATCAAGATAATACCCTATGGAAGTAATAGACGATATCTGAGCCTGACGGGCAGAACATCTCTGCAGGATCCTATCTCATCTTGCCGGGCGCCATAGATGTTGACAGGTTTCCCTGCGCGAGGTGGAGGCTATTCATGTTTGAAACTTGTCTGCAGGTGAAACAAACTGGATTTATCCTGGTGTGAAATGTGCTTTCTTATATCATTTGGCCACAAAGCGGACTGGACAGCGTAGCTAATACTGGTTGTGTGTATTAGTCATAACCACCATAACCTGGCAGCGAGAGAAGGCTAGTGAGCACGTGGTCAACCATCTTCTGAGGTCCTAACAGACCAGAGAAATTAACCATAACATTTAAAGGGGTTTTCCAGGATTTTGAAACTGATGACCTATCCTCGGACCCCCGATGATCAGCTGTCTGAGAAGGCACCAGCGCTCCTGCGCTCACCAGTCTGTACCTGATGAACGGGACTGTTGTCCCTGAAACGCGTTGTACCATCAGCAAAATAAATTTCTGAATTTTGAATCAAACCATCGGATGGTTTCTTGCGCCGCAGGATTTTCTTCTCTGATGACCTGCTCACCAAGCACAGCGCCGTACATTGAATAGCGGATGTGCTTGGTATCGCGCTCAGCCCCATTCCCTTGAATGGCACTGAACGGCTCCTAGTCCACGTAAACGATGAACCTGACATCAGTGGTCTAGGAAAAGCAGAGAGAAGCACCGGTGCCTTCACAAAGAGCTGATAGGTGGGGGTCCCGGGTGTTGGACCCCCACCGATCAGATACTGATGACCTATCCACAGGCAATAACAAAAAAAGCACTAAACTTCTAAAAACCGCATAGGAATTGCAATGAAGACGCAAGTGCGTTTTTTGTTATTTAAATATATTTTTTATACTTTTTTATTCTTTTTGGATATAAGGGTCTATGAATTGATGATTGGTTCATACATTTGGGGTATATTGAATGTAAGGAGTTAATGGAATAGTACCATTGCTTTATAGTAAACTCCATTCCGGATTTTGTATTGGTTTGTGATATAAAAGTATAAAAGAGGCGGATATATATTCAGTCCTAGTTATGGCCACCGAGGAAGAGGTTGAATACCTCGAAACGCGTCTGGAAAAGCCATAGGACTGAATCACTCAGCATAATTCATCTGACGTCAGCTTTTATATAATCCTAGGGGGATTGGAAATATACCCCTTTCTTTGAATATTCCCAAAAGCATCTGCAGAGAAGGAACATCACATGACCTCCTCTTGTATCACGTGATCCACTTCCAACCGCGTGGGACGCCAGCCTGACCGCGGGATCTGCAAACACAGACCGACCGGCACAGAGAAGCGGCGCCGCATAGAAGAACAAGGCCGGGTGGGTGGTTGTCCATGGGGTGGAAGGATGCCCCCGCTGTCAGCCTGCTTATGAAATAGTCTCCTGTGAGTAGAGACTTAGAAACTAACCCACTAACCACTCACCTACGGCGCAGTGGATGTATACATTGTTTTCGGCATACATCAACGCTTTACCCCCAATTATAAGACCTACGAATTTTTTAACTAATAGAAAGTTACAACGGCTTTCTCAAGTTGGATCAAAAATAAGAGGACATCTTTGGATGTGGTTATAATCACTCTGAATATATTTTTTGTACCCAGCCGTTATAGACTCCGCAAAGATAACCGAGAGACACGTTGGTTTCCCCCAGTTGGATCAAATACCAGAGGACACTTGGATCTGGTAGTAACCACTATTTCTATGTATCCAGCTTCTATATAATCACAATCTGAAACAACACAAGAGATTTGTTTCCATTTTGTCACGGTTACTTTGGAATATTTAATAATTGAAATTTTTATATCATTCACAAAAAATTTTTAAGGGTTGAAACTATCTCTTAAATATCCCTTATTTTCTGCAGGGTGTTTTTACTATGGATTTGTAATATATGATACAAGCTATCTGGTTTTAATGCTTCACCATTTAGTGAATGCAAACACGCGCCTCTGGATTCAATCTGGATGAAATAGTAAATACAATATACCCAATGGTAAAGTAGTACTGTAGTATTTTAGGTACTTTTTCCAGTAAATGTATTCTATTTTATTTCTTATGTATGGTTTTTTGATTAGAGGTGTTTTCTAATAAATGTGTTTTTATACCTTGACTCTATGATAAAGATGGCGAGTGCCTGTTTTTTCCGTTTATAAATAGATCTGACTCTTTTCCAGGCCCGGGCTGCAATGATTATGACGCTGGTTCTCGGCGACCACTGAGGTTTAGCGGATGAGCGACACAGCGCTGACATCAGCATGTCTGTCACTACTTTATACCGCCCTCAGTGAGCTCAGCATAAAGCTGATGACGGGTTCCCTTTTAACACAAAAACAATAGGTCATTTTTTGATGACACATTCCCTTTAAATGGTTATGATAGGGTAAAGACAAAAATAATGCAGAAAATGTTTACCGCCACCTATGCAAATGAGGCAAGGTGGACGCTGGACATGTGAATCACATGACAAGTAAATTTGCTTTCTTATTGGCTTAAAGGGATAGTCTCACTTCTGCAAATAGCATTTATCATGTAGAGAAAGTTAATAAAAGGCACTTACTAATGTATTGTGATTGTCCATATGGCTTCCTTTGCTGGCTGGATTCATTTTTCCATCACATTCATATATACACAGCTTGTTTCCATGGTTACGACCACCCTGCAATCCATCAGTGATGGACGTGCTTGCACACTATAGGAAAAAGCGTCGGCCTCTCTGATGGTCGGGTCCATGGGAGCAGGCATAGGCCAGTGCTTTTTCCTCTAGTGTGCAAGCACGTCCACCAATGCTGGATTGCAGGGTGGTCGTAACCATGGAAACGAGCAGTGTATAATGTGATGGAAAAATGAATCCACCCAGCAAAGGAAGCAATATGGATAATAACAATATATTAGTAAGTGCCTTGTATTAACTTTCTCTACATGATAAATGCCACTTGCTGAAGTGAGACAACCCCTTTAAAGCTGCACACGTCAGCACTTTTCTCTGCCTGAGGCCTCATGCACACGATCGTTCCGTTTTTTGCGGTACGCAAACCGCGGAGCCGCAAAAAAACGCAATCCGCCCAAGTGCCTTCCGCAATTTGCAGAACGGGCGGCCCATTGTATAAATGCCTATTCTTGTCCGCAAAACGGACAAGAATAGGGCATGTTCTATATGCGGGGCTAGGGAACAGAGCAACGGATGCGGACAGCACATGGAGTGTTGTCCGCATCTTTTGCGGCCCCATTGAAGTGAATGGGTCCGCATCCAAGCCGCAAAAACTGCGGCTCGGATGCGGAACAAAACAATGGTCGTGTGCATGAGGCTTAAGACTGATATTTCTGGACGCTACATATTCCCGAAGACCGATTAAGGTAATCGAAAAAAAACGGTTAGGATCCATCTTAGGCCAGATTCACACATCAATGTCTCGGAGCCCATGTTTCGCATGCGTTTTCCTGGCCCGACAACGAGTTTAGTGACCCAAACTCACAGCAACATGGATCTCAGGCCAGGACACACTCTTGTGAGTGCAATAATGTTAAAAGTGCATTATATTATATATTGTGTCCGTATTAACTTCCTTCTAGAATTATATTCATCTGTCTTCTTTGGCCTTGAGATAGTCTGCAGACTATCTAGTCATAATTCTGGGAAGCGGGCGGCCAAAGAATGAACAAGGAGACAACATAGACAAGCATGAGGGGAGTACACGGGATCATCCCCCTTCTGTACCAATCTATGTAAATGGCAAATGTTACGTTTATGGTTTATGAAGGTTGGCTTGTATCCGCCACCTTATCCGTAAGTATCATAATCTTACACACTGTTTCATTAAAGTGGAATGATCTCGTTGGACACTTCTCCGAGCTCGTAACTCTCTACTAATTTGGATTTCACATGGTAATCAGAGGAACCTAATTAAGGTTCGATAACACTCTGGAATCCGCAGAAAATATACGGATGACATCCGCGTGCATTCTGTTTTTTTGCGGAACGGAACAGCAGGCTCTTCATAGAACAGTACTATCCTTGTCCGTAATGCGGACAATAATAGGACATGTTCTATATTTTTGCAGAATGGGAATACAGACATACGGAAACAGAATGCACACGGAGTAACTTCCGTTTTTTTGGCGGACCCATTGAAAGGAATGGTTCCGCATACGATCCGCAAAAAAAACAGAACAGACACGGAAAGAAAATACGTTCGTGTGCATGAGCCCTTAGAGTAAGAAACAAATCCACAACTAACTCTCACGCCAAGATTCGTAGAGGTCATGTTTTACAAAGCAAATATCCCATTAATTTCCGTGGAGCAGGACTTCATGAGTAACACCAACCTTGCATTCAAACTCTTCTGCCTGTCTGATCTCACAGGGGAAACCGTCAAGCAGGAATCCTTTGGTGTTTCCAAGAGAGGAACTGATGGCGTCTTTCAGAATGTCCAGAATGATATCCTGTTACCAAAAAATAAATAAATTATACAATCATTATTTTAAAATCATCAAATATCGTAACATCCAGGACACAGGATACACAATGGACTTGCTGTGTCATAGGCTTATACGGTCCACCACTAGGGGGAGCTGTCAGAAGGAGACTCTTGGGTCTGGTCAATGTAGTTACAGCCTATGACAGGGATCAGCAAGCTCTGGCACTCCAGCTGTTCTGAAACTACAACTCCCAGCATGTTCTATTCACTTCTATGGAAGTTACAAGAACAGCCAAGCACGTGTGCATGCTGGGAGTTGTAGTTTCACAGCAGCTGGAGTGCTGAAGGTTGCTGACCCCTGGTCTGGATTTCCATAGGCAGATCTCAGAGCTATTGCACTTTCCCTGATGCACATCGATGTCTATTTCAGAATTCACCAGATTAATAGCAAATAAAAACCGTCCAGAAGGCGAAAAACTTGTATGTAAAGTGGATGATGTTTAGCTCCTTCACTGCCAGGATAGATCTGGTAAAACAGCGACTCCAGCGAGATATGAAAATGATCCATATTTTTCTCCATAGGGGGCAGCGTTGTAGCACAGGAGTCGCCATCAGCTTTCCCTGGCACAAGTTTTGCAGTCTTTGGTGACAAGATCTCCGAATGCACATGGGGATTCATTCTGTTGCACTTACAGAGAAGTAAATCCTTTTTAGGGGATGAGGGCGCTCATGTAGATAAGCCGGAGATTGTGCGGCTGCTGCTGCCAACACCATGGACTTTCCAAAGTCCAGAACCATGAAGGTCATTGAAAGGGAATCATCACTGTTTTAGAGATGTTATAGTTTTATAATGGTCTCCAAGATGACTTGAAGAGGAGCGCGCTGCAGCATGGGGACTGTGCTCACACTGTGCAGCCACAAAAGACTGACATGTCTGGCTTGCTGTCACTTCTTATGGGAGCACTCTCTGGCTGTCACTTCTTATGGGAGCACTCTCTGGCTGTCATTTCTTATGGGAGCACTCTCTGGCTGTCATTTCTTATGGGAGCACTCTCTGGCTGTCATTTCTTATGGGAGCACTCTCTGGCTGTCATTTCTTATGGGAGCACTCTCTGGCTGTCATTTCTTATGGGGGGATTCTATCTGGAACTGCTTATGGTGGCACTTTCTGGCAGCTACTCCTTAAGGGGTCACTCTCTGGCTATTAAAGGTAGGTCTACACGACAACATTTGTTGCGCGACCAATGTCGTGCGACAATTTTTATAATGATAGTCTATGGTGACGCACTCCGACTTGCAACATGCTGAGGCAATCACAAAACATCCATTCAAGATGGATTTTTCTGCGACTGTCGCAGCATGTCGCATGCCGCAATGCGCCACCATAGACTATCATTATAAAAATTGTCGCGCAACATTAATGTAGTGCGAAACATGTTGCAGTGTAGTTGTGCCCTATGTGTCGCGTGACAAATGTCGTCGTGTAGACCTTGCCTAATTGTTATGGGATCCATTTTTTCTGTTACTAGTTATGGGGGCGCTATAGCTTGAGGGGAAAATACAGTATTCCCTTATGACCATTCAGTCTAATAGGTATCTATACAATAGATTGTAGTTTATAGAGGGGGGACACCCCTTTATGGCATCCAAATATCCCAACAGTGCATATGGACATGGGTTGTCCTGGGAGAACCATGTCAAAGAGGATTTGACCCTACTCCTAACAGCTGTTTTAGTAGCTACTTGCATTCCCAATTCTGGAGCATCTATTCCTATAACTCTGCGTTGTTCCATTCCTTTAGTATTCCTACGAGAAGTTATGAATGAATTGCTAGCAGCTTGCAATGCAGGTCTGACGTTCTCCAATCAATGCTGCCAGTGTCAGACTGTGCAGGGGCACACCCCAACTGGTGACACCCAGATGGACTTTTACTGCTGGTAACCCATGCATAAACTTTAGTAGGAATAATAGAGGAACGGCACAACAAAGTCATAAGAATAGATGCTCCAGAATTGTTATTACAGGAAATGCGAGCAGTTACTAAAACACACATCAGGAGAGATGACAAGCTCCCTTTAAAGGGCATCTGTCAGCAGTTTTGTCCCTATGACATCGGCTGACCTATTACATGTGCGCTTGGCCGGTAAAGGCATCTGTGTTGGTCCCATGTTCATATGTGCCCACATTGCTGAGAAATATGATGTTTTAATATATGCAAATCAGCCTCTAGGAGCAACGGGGTCGTTACCATTACACCTACAGGCTCTGCTCTCTCTGCACTTTGACTTTAGGAGAAGTCAGGGCCATATGTGATTACATTTACACAGCCTGGCCCAGTCAATGAAAGTGGAGAGGGTGTGGCAGTTGTAGAGAGAGCTGAGCCTCTAGGTGTAATGGTAACTCCCCCGTTGCTCCTAGAGGCTCATTTGCATATATTAAAACATCATCTTTCTCAACAGTGCGGGCACATATGAACATGGGACAAACACAGATGCCTTCAGCTGCCAAGTGCACATATAACAGGTCAGCCAGTGTCATAGGTACAAATCTGCTGACAGATGGCCTTTTAAAGGGATTGTCCGGGTTCAGGGCTGAACCCGGATATCACTTCTTCTGTATTCCCTTCCTTTCCTTGCTCCGATGCTCCCCTTTGCCTCGTACAGCACGAGCGCCTATTTGTTGTGAGCCAGTGACGTTCCGGGCATCTAGTGGTCCCCCACTCTGAAACAGCCTAGGGCAGCGCTATACACCGCCCATTTGTGCTGGTGATGTCACCAGGCTCACTGCTAGGAGGAAGCCTTCGCCTAGCATAGTAAGGAGAAGCCCGGTACGTCACCATACGTCATACAGGGGCTTGCACTGCGCGGGACAAAAGAGAGCATCGGAGCAAGGAAATGCTCCTTTCATACATAGTAAGGGAGTACAAAAGAGGTGATATCGGGGTTCAGCCCTGAACCCGGACAACCCCTTTAAAGTCTGGATAGTTCACATTAGGGGGCACACAAGTAATCGCATGCAATAAATGCAGCACTGAATATTCCCATGGAGAGGTCTCTGACGTCTTCCACGCAGGCCGCCATGTGTTACTATTGGCTCCTGTATAATGGACACCTTTAAGAGCTATTATCACGACTGCTCTTCTGCTTTCTGTTGACAAGGACACACAAGTGACTAAATACCATCAAGAGGTTCAGTAGGTGAATGTATGAAGAGTGACGAGCGCCGGCACTGTGGGAACGGCATGTCGCCCCCGTCACCTTTCGGCAGCACAGCGATTTCACAAATGGATTTCATGTCTATGTCCTTGCAGGTGAAGAGTGAACAATGATCGGCTTTTCCTCCTGCACATTGTACAAGTACAACTATTACCAGATTCCTCCATGGCCAAGGGATCCCTTAGGATAAAATGCTAGTTTTCTTCCATTTGAGCAAGGTCATCAAATCTTAGCTAAGCTTTTAGAGGTGTCTCGGTGCGCTCGCTGACTGTTTCCAATGACATTAGACTCAAGATCATGTATTCATTAATTTAATAAATTTTTCCCTTTAAAGGCGATGTACACCTTCGGTGGCAATTTTTGTTTATGATTGCATTTTACTAATTTTTGGCTAAAAACTTAAATTGGTCTTTATTAAAAATATTGAGCTGTTCTGTCACAAAGAGTTATTTGTTTGTCTAGCTGTGTGACTAGCTGTGGTACTTTCACTTTGTGCTGGTCATCTAATAACCCTTATGTCTAAACTACTAGGAGGTCATAAACACTTATTTAAGCCACATTCCTATCAGTAAGATAAGAACTGAGCTATAATGAGTGTTTACAAGGTCAGAGAGCAGAAATAAGGAGCCCGTCAGCTCCCCAACTGACGGAAAAGAGAAAAAATCCAAAGGCTGGTACTAGAGCATCTCAGGTCTGTACAGAAAAAAGGGTTCCATATTTTTAATAAAGACCAATTGAAAAAAATGATTTTTAGCTCAAAATGAGTACAAAAAATTGCTCCCAAAGGTGTACATAGCCTTTAAGCCAACGTCATGGCGTACATTCCATGCAGATTACACGTACAGCCACTTCTACCCACCATTGGCACTGGGTTCCCGTGCTGCATGAGGTCCTTCATCAGTTTACTCCTCTCGGAAGCTGCTGCCAGGTCGTTCTGTAGGAGATCGGCTATGGACAGGTACGTGAGGTTGTACTTCTGTGTTAGTTTCTCACACTGGGTTCCTTTTCCAGATGCGGGTCCACCTTTTATACAAAAGGCAAGAGAAAACCATTAGTATAGAACTAAACAGGTCCTGCTGATAATGTGCATTTATTATATTTACATAGTCCTCAGCGCTTTGCAGCCATTACCACCCACTGTCCCAAGAGGAGCTCACAATCTAGATTCCCTATCAGTATGACTTTGGAGTGTGGGACGAAAACCACAAAAACACGGGGAGAACATACAAACTCCATGCAGATGTTGTCCCTACAAAGCACCAGTACTAACCACTGAGCCACTTCGCAGCATTTTAATGTCCTAATCTTAAAGGATATGTTCACCATTGCAACATTTTTTTAGTTCTCTAACGCATCTGTCACAGCCTTGGAGGAGCAAAGCGGAGGATGAGAGTGGTAGTGGTTCTGGCCGCAATAATTATTCACAGTGGCAATCCTCATACCTTTACTCTCTAGGACCAGGGTAGTGACTGGAGGGTGCACCCTTTCTTCCCACCAGGCTTACTCTGATGTTGGGGTTCCTGACTGATGGTAGTTGAGGTGCTCTTGGTGTTTTGGGGTTTGGTGCGGGTGCAAGGCAGGAGATGTAGGTGCAGTGGCAGGTGAATGATGCGCCAGTAACTAGACCAGTTGTCGAAGATAAATGTCTCCCTTTACTAAAGTGCAGAATGGGAGTCATAGTATATCCAGCAGCATCTAAACACAGGTTTTAAACAATTCTCAGTGCAAATGTTCGCAGATGGTAATGTATGGATATAAGCTCGGATGGGGTTTGTAGTACTCCTTCCCTCTCTCTCCAAAGTCTCTCTGTGTAGAATCTAAGGCTGGCAATAAGGTTCTTGCCACTTGTAATTCCCAGCTGAGGGGGTACAGGATTATGATACGGTGGGCCGGATCGAGTCTGAGTGTGAAGGGTGCCTTAGCAATATTCATATCACCGCAGTAAAGTCTATCAGCCTTAAACAGCAAATGCCTTACTAACTGACTCCAGTGCTCGGCCATGAAGATTCTGGACCTTCTAGTTCGTTCCTCTTTCTTTTTTTATGCGGCAGCACAGGGGATATCATAGCCAGGTGTAAAACATCGGTCTAGGATAAATCCCCCCCCCCCCCCCCCCTATGTTTTTGGAGCATGATCCAATTCTAGCAAAAATCACATTGATTTGATCTTGATGATCTTTTCCATTAGATGATAATTGGTTGATTGAAATGAAGCTGTCATGCTTGAAACATTAACATAGGAATGACGACCACCAAACCTGCTAAGGGTAAAAAAAATAAAAATTCTCATGAAAGAGATGAGAAGCGGCGAGTACCGATAGCACTTTTACTGACACAGATCCATTATCAAGGGACAAGGAGAAGTGAGTTAACAATCAGCCAGAGTTCTGATTGCAGCTCTGCAGATGAGTGGAGTGTGAGATAGCAGAGCAATGATTCACAAACAGTGGATAGTTAGGGTTCTGGTGAAGTGAGTTTATCTGCTATGATCTAACATTTTCTCTTCCACTGGTGTTGATTTCACCATTTCCTGCGCCTTTTCTAAAAATTCAATACTCATTTGGATAAAATGGATTTGTATTGGAAAGCACATTTACTTCTCTTCGAGTGCACTATGATCCAGGAAGGCTGCAGAGAAGTTGCCTATAACCAATACAAATGATCTTCCCTATCTGCTGAATAGCACTACCAATAAATCATATTCTAGTCACATCCAGAGCTGCACTCAGAATTCAGCTCCAATCTCATCAATGTACTGACAGGCATATATATCCCTATCGATTTAGCTGAGCTCACAGAATACAACTCACTGTCACACCTTCTTCAAACTAGGACTAAACAATCTAGCGTACATGCCACATCTCCCACAAGACTTGTGAACTGCTGCAGCCTAATACCTATTCGAAATCCATTGCCATTCAGAATGCAGCTCTGGGTGTGAATGTGCAGTACCCCAGAGCTAGGGGGACTTGCACATTGCTTGTTTAATGTTTGTTATGTTATTTAATAGCTTTTATTGTGAGTAAATGTCATGTATACCCATTATGGTTATAGATGGAAGTGACAGAGTTAACCAGCTCTGACACAGCCCGTACAGGAAACTTGGGGTGGATCTGAAACTAGTTTTAGCCTGAAATTAGCAGAGTGAAGAAGCAACTCCATGTGCTGCAATCCTCACAGGACTGGACTAAAGTTGCAGAGAATCATCTTCTCTGAACATCTACTGAGGGAAAGACATTACCATTTCTATAGAACTCAAGAAAGAAAGAGAGAAGGAGACACGAAGGTCCATAAACCTGCATGGCTGGACATAGGAGTCAGACAGAAAGGTATTTGCTGATAAAAGCTACTAGACTTTACTGTAGTGAGGGGAATACTGTCAAAACATCCTTGACACTTGGGACACAACTTGGCCTTTGGTATCTTAAAACCTCAGTTGTGAAGGACAGTCACTATCTCAAAAGTAAAATTGCCAGCCATAGATTCTGCAGAGACAGAGACTTTGTAAAAGAGCACCATCATTTCCATCCAAGCTCAAATGCATACAAAACCATCTGGGGAGATTTGCACCTTATATTGTGGGAACTGTGCTTTGGTACTGTTGGAGTGTACTACAACTCCCATTCTGCACTTCAGTCACCGTGTGCCGTGTACCCACATCAAAATTGTTAACACCAAGGGCACCCCAACTACCATCAGGCAGGAGCCCCAACATTAGGGTGTGCCCAAAGGGAAGAAGGGGTGCGTCCTCCTTTCACTACCCTAACCCTAGGGAGCGACAGTGCGAGGATTGCCACTGAGCTACAGCCACTACCACTCCCATTCTCCGCTATGCAGCATAACGTGTGAAGGAGTTCACCCAAAAATAATTTAAAGTGAGGAATTTTTCCTTAACGCGCACACAAGCTTTATATAATCCCTCAGTCGATTCCCAATCAAGCAGCAAATTAAATAAAGCGACTTCCGGTTCCGGCGCGCGCATGGACGGCCGCTAATCAGAGGAGCTCTGCTCGTCCGGCCCGTGATTTGTGGAACCGCCGCTTATCGGGGCTAGTTGGTATCCCCACAAACCCCCCGAGAACACCAGGGGGCCGCTCATGGAAAAATTCGTGGTCAGAGGCGGTTCGCAGAAAGAGGTGCAGGCAGTACACCCGACAGGAGAAGATTCGAGAGCCAAGGGCAAGATGGCGCCGGTGAGTGAAAAACGCCACAGGCTCACCCGTTTGGCTTCCCAGTCCACACAGAGGAGTACGGAGGCTTCCGGTTCGGAGGATGAGGATGTGGACTGTGGTCACCTCCTGAAAGGAGATATTACAGCCTCATGCAAAACCATGGCCATAGAAGTGGCAAAACTCTTGGCTCCAGATATTAAAGCCTCCCTGGAGGCCACGGTAGCTGCGGCTCTACAACAACTGCAGAATGAAGTGGCGCAGCATACCTCTCAAATCACAGAGGTACAGCAAAGAGTGGGGGTAGTGGAAGACGAGCTGGAGAGGGCTCAGAACAACATTAGTGATCTCCTGCGGAGTAATCAACTCCTGAAAGAAAAGATTGACGATCTGGAGAATCGCTCCAGGAGGAGCAACTTGCGGTTCATCGGTTTGCCAGAGTCAATCCCTCCGAACCAGCTGGCAGATATATGCGAGGTGGAAATACCGCAAGCACTGGGATTAAGGGGCGCCTGTATAGTGGAAAGGGCACACCGTCTGGGACCACCACCACCAGCAGGGGCGCGATCCAATAATGCAAGGCCCAGAGCTACGATAGCGAAATATCTTAACTACGCTGCCAAAGAGGCCATATTGGCAAAATATAGGCGCAAAGAACAACCCTTGATCATCCGGGGCAACAAGATCCTGCTGTTCAGTGACTACTCCGCGGAGGTGGCGAAACGCAGGAGAGAGTTTTCCCAGGTCTGCTCCATGCTGGCTAGGAATAAAACCAAGTTTGCTTTGATATATCCAGCAACCCTGAGGGTTTTTCAGCAAGATGGTTCTGTCGATACCTTCCATTCCCCTGGGGAAGCAAAAGAGGCATTGGAGTGGGATTCCTTGGAATCAGATGCGACCCTGTCAGTTTCCCAAAGGTCCGTGGCCTCGGTCAGAGGAAGAGGGGCTAGATTGAATCCAGGACGATTGACGCCAAGAGCCAAGGGGTCGGAGCACCGGGAGGCAGACCCAGAGTGAACAGAGGCGACCTTCAGTATGGACTTCCATGGATGATGCCTCCTTGAAGGGACACGTGAGACAAAAATGGACTTATGTTCCATTATCGTTGAGTTTATAGCAACCTGTTGTGTTTAACTATATGGGCTGGAGAGTGTGATATGGTGGGCGAGAGTAAATGAGTCAGTTAGAGTTTTGTAGTGACAACTACTACACTATAAGATGTGCGAAAAAAGTGAAGTCAATACTATGGGTGTTTATGTTGTGGGGTGGGGCACGGGGGAACGGGGGGGGGGGAGGGCAGATTCACTAGTCCGGGGAAAATGAATGCGAGGATTTTTAGAGGTCACCAAGCAAAATATAATAGAGGTCTAATCAGAATGGTTTCTCCTGCTGAGATCATTAAATGGAGAATCAATTATGAGAGTAGCCACATGGAATGTTAAGGGACTTCGTTCCCCGGCAAAGCGGATGGCAGTATTACGCCATCTCAAGAAACTTAAAATAGACATTGCATTTCTGCAGGAGACCCATTTAGAAGAAGCAGATTTCGTAAGGATGCGTCGTTTGTGGGTGGGTCAGGTGGTGGGCTCGCCCTCAACTGGCAAACGGGCGGGAGTGATGATTTTGTTACATAAGCACCTGAGATATGATATTTCAGCAATGTCAACAGACAAGCAGGGGAGGTGGATGCGCCTGTGTTTGGATTCACCGGTGGGACAGATAGTAATGTATAACATTTATGCCCCGAATGACTCCCAGGCGGTCTTCTTTAGGACACTGGAAAGGGACATCCTGGCGGAAACATCGCAAATGCTATTGGTGGGGGGGGACTTTAATCGAGTCCATAGCGAGCAGGAGGATAGGAAGAGGACGGTCTCTGGGTCCGCTAGCAAACAGAGCAAAAACCGGACGTTACTCCCATTACTACAGAGTACAGGGCTTCATGACGCATGGCGCCACTACCATCCCGAAGACCGTGAATTTACCCACTACTCATGTTCCCAGGGGTCCTGGTCCAGGATTGACTACCTCTTGACATCGTCTAGGTTATTATCTAGGGTCCAGGCGGTGGTCATTTCTGATTTGGTGATCTCGGATCACGCCCCAGTACTGGTGGAGCTCATGGACACTGTTCCTAGAGGCCACGATTATATATGGAGAATGCCCCAACATTTGTCCAAGGATAAGGAGTGCATAGACAGACTGAAAGGCTGGTGGTGGGAATATGCACAGGATAACGCGGATCATATGATGGATCAGGGATTGTTCTGGGATGCGGCGAAGGCGGTGCTGAGAGGCAGAATAATGTCCTACACGATAGGGATTAAGCGGGATGAGAAGAAAAAATTTGATGAGGCTATGGGACAGGTACGGAGGGCATATACTGCATTCCAGGAAAATCCTACAGACGCAAATAAATTGCTCTGGGTAACAGCTAAACATAACTTTGACTATTGCCAGGAAAGACGTGAAAAATAGGTCGGAGATTACCAAAGGGCTAAGTTTTTTCGCTTGGGTAATAAAGCAGGACGGTTACTGGCCAACTTAACGCGTCCCTTTGCTAAGCAACCAGCGCTGCATCCCCTGAAGGATAAGCTAGGAAAACTACATACCCAACCAAAAGACGTAGTAGAGGTCCTGGGTGAATACTATCAGACGTTGTACACGAGTGACAGCTTTGACCCGTTGGCGGCAAGGGATCTCTTGGATCAGGTAGATCTCCCGCGGCTGTCTGCTGACGTGTTAGAAGCCTTAAATGGTGAAATACGGGAGGAAGAGGTTAGGGCGACCATTAAATCTCTGCCAAATCATAAAGCGCCGGGACCCGACGGGTTCCCTGCGGAATTTTATAAGTCAATGCACCAAGAATTGGTCCCGACGTTGACCAAGATGTTTAACGACATTTTGGGAGGGGGGAGTTTACCTGGCACGGGCAAAATGGCCTATATTAAAATTCTTCCGAAGCCAGGAAGAGACTTAACTCAACCGAGTGCTTATAGACCGATATCCTTAATCAACCAGGACATCAAAGTCCTATCCAAAATTTTGGCCAATAGGTTGGCCATTTGTGTACCTGATCTAATAGGCCCGCACCAGGTAGGATTTATGAAAGGCAGGTCTGCAGTAACCAATGTGCGTAAGGTCCTAGCCGCCCTAAGTACGAAGGGGGAGAGTAAAGAGGGGCCATGTCCAGCGTTGCTGGCAATTGATGCTGAGAAAGCGTTCGATAACGTTAGCTGGCAATGGCTGGACATGGTACTGGATAGGTTCAATATAAGGGGACTTTTTAGGAACTATTTGACAGCGCTGTATGACAATCCTCAGGCGAGCGTGAATATACCTGGCTTCTTATCCAAACCAATTACACTCAGCAAAGGAACGCGCCAGGGATGCCCCTTATCTCCGCTGCTCTTTAACTTGGCAATGGAGCCCCTGGCAAGATGGCTACTGAGATCAGACATCTTTGAAGGGATCAAAATAGGCGGTAGGGAGTTAAAAGTAAGTTGCTTTGCAGATGACATCATGCTATACCTGGGAGCTCCCGAGCGACAGCTGGGCGGGATACTAGAAGCGCTGGTTGCTTATGGGAAGGTGACGGGGTATAAGATCAATGTGGACAAGAGCCAGCTTCTGTTTTTGGGGCATAGACCGCATCGGGGGAGTGAGGTAGAAAAAGGGGTGGAGATACGAAAGGATTATCTGACTTATTTGGGTATTAAGATAGGACGCACCCCGAGCTCAATATATGCGCTGAATTATCCCCCTCTCTTCTCGAAAATAGAGAGGGAATTGGACAAATGGCAAGATCTGCCTCTGTCTCTATGCGGTAGAGCACATTTGATTAAAATGATGAGCTTTCCGAAGCTGCTTTATCCGCTCCAAACAATCCCACTATTGCTAAAACACGCAGACGTCACGAGGATGCAGAGAGCCTTTAACCGCTTCCTCTGGAAAGCTAAAAGACCACGCATTGCCTATGCGAAACTGACGATGTTGAAATATGAAGGGGGGTTGCAGCTTCCACACATACGCCATTATAACCTGGCGTCTTTGTTTAGGCATATACGAGATTGGGTGTGGGGAACAGGCCACTACTCTGCGTTATCATTTGAAAAGGAATTGGCTGGGGGGGAAGATTTAGAAGCCCTACTACATTCCAAGCTAAGAGATATTCCGGCTTCAATTAAAGGGGCGATTTTATTAAAGGACACCATAATGGCGTGGAAGGCAATCAGAAAGATCTACGGTCTCCCCTATTATGTGTCCCCTAGGCTACCGCTGTGGTCGTTGCCGGCATTTCCCCAAGGCAGGGAGAATAGCTTGTTCCAGGTATGGAGGAACAGAAACATTATGAGGCTTGGTGACCTACTACAGAGTGACGGTCTCCAGTGGCTGTCATGGGAGCAGGTGAAAGAAAAGTATGCCCTTCAGGACGCACATTATCTCCCCTATCAGCAAGTCAAAAGCTATTGCAAAGCGCAGGCGAACACATTGGGTGACTCTGACAGGCTGGCATGGTTTGCAGCTTTGCTAGGTAGGGATGGCTCTCCCATGTCCCTATCGGATCTCCACCAAAAGCTCCACAATATCCAGACGATAGGCCTAGTTAAAGGGGCATATAAGCCGTAGGAGAGGGAGCTGTCAGACCAAAACTTGGGAAAGAAAATGAGGGAGGGTCTCGAATTGGTACGGCGGGCAACATACAATGAACAGTGGAGAGAAACGCAACTAAGACTTATGCACAGGGCGACATATGCCTTTAATTTATCATATCGAGATGCACCCGCCCATTACTTACGAAAATGTCCTAAATGTGATCTCCCTAAGGCGGGACTGCTGCATGCTATCTGGGAGTGTCCAAAAATACAACCGCTGTGGCAGCAAGCAATAGCAACAATAGAAAGGGTCTGGGGGGAGAAAGTGGGATCGACACCCCAACAATGTGTCTTTCACTATGTACCAAAGAATCAGGAGGAAGACTTGGGGGCGGTGGTGAACAAGGGAGGGATACATCTTCTGTTGATGTCAGTGAAAAAGTCGCTATTGCGGCACTGGTTGGGGGCGGAAGTCCCGTCATGGGACGAAGTGGTAGGGGTGATGAAGAATGTCCTCTATTTGGAAAGGCTGGAGGTGGAGCAAGACAAAGAACAACGGGTGGGGAAATTCATCAAGAAATGGAAGGTTTTTGTAGAGGAGTTTTTGTCTGCTGGCGAGATAGGAGAGCTAATGACCCCATTCAGGTTGACTGAATGGTACCTCAAAGCGCAACTTGCAAACAGATTGGGAAAGCTGGAGATATAAGGTGTCTTGGGGGACCTACTGACTCATGACGTGAAGAGTATTGCGTGGAATGGTATTCAGCGACCGGACTAGTGTTTCTGGGTTGGGTGGGGTTGAGAGGGGGGAGGGGAGTTGAGAGGGGGAGGAGGATTGGGGGGGGAGGGGGGAGGGTGGAGTGACTTTATTGGTGGAAAAAATTGAAAAATGAGTGGGGAACTATGTAATGTTACCTGCCTGTAAAATCCGCAGATAATGTTTTATATCAGGTCTGTCAAGCAACTGATGTACGCATTGTATGGTTCCTTCCACTTCAATAAAGAGATGTTTTAAAAAAAAATTAAATAAAGCAACAGATCGTTTTGTGTACGCAGTTCCCATGCAGAAAGCAAACAATGCGCGGTATAAAGGCAGCGATGTTCTGCAGATCCAAATTAATCCAACAGAGGTAAACGATTGTGACAAGTCACAGGCCCGCGAGCGCTGTGTCAGGAACACTTGATGGAGAGCATCGGTTGTCTAAACTAGAAGTAACAGTCGGGTCACATGTGTCATCCTCGGCGTACGGCGGGGTAATTATTGAGCCGGTGGAAAATGATAGAGGAGTAAAAATGTGATTGTTTCGCACCCAGCACTTAATAGTGGCCTCCACCTTATGTTAAGTCTAGAATTAGGTGACTCATTTACCAGCGTACGGGCGGATAATTACTGCTACACAAACAGAGGCTTCTCTGTTCTTCAGTCTACAAACACGACACCTCACTGATGATCCAGCGCTGGGACTGGGTCATTGAGCACAGCGCACACAGTACATGTGACGCGAGAACTAGAGACCCTGATAGTGAGAACATTGTGTGATTCATTTACTTTAAAGAGCAACTGCCGGCAAGATCAATCTTACTACACCACGCACGCTGCCTGGTAGGGACGATCACGCTGATTAAAATAACACCTGTCTTGTCAAAATCAGTTTTGGCGTTTTCTAGAAATGAGGGCTTCAGTGCACTGAGAGGCGGGGCCCCTTGGTGACCTCAGCTTATCAGTGTTGGCCACGCCCCACAGTGCCCTGAAGTCCTGAAAGGCATAAAAAAAGATGAAGATTACTCTTATCGGTAATTGGATTTTCCATATAGCCTCCACAACGGCACTAAGCAGGAGGATACCCCGCCTCCCAGGGGCAGGAAACAACGTAGAGAACAAAGTTTAAAGGCCTCCTCCTCTTTACCTTCTCCAGTAAATACCTAAGAACTCAGGATGATGCTGAAGAAAATAAGATTTTTATTTTGGGAGAGAAAATATGTTTTTTAAAATCATTAGTACATAACATAATCGCGACAGTATCAGGGTGGGAAAAACCGTGGGAAAGCCGTTGTGGAGGCTATACGGAAAATCCAATTACCAGTAAGAGTAATTTTCATCTTTTCCATACGCCTCCCCAACGGCACTAAGCAGGAGGATTAACAAAGTAATCAGGCTAGGGAGGGACCACTGCAGACAGAACTTTTCGTCCGAAGGATAAGTCTCTGTTAGACTGTATGTCCAGCTTATAGTGATTAAAAAAGGTTGATGGACTAGACCAGGTTGCTGCCTGGCAAATTTGAGATAAGGATGCTGAGGAATATTCAGCCCAAGAAGTTGATACTGCTCTTGTGGAATGGGCCTTAAGTCCAGCTGGTGGAGAGAGACCTTTTTCTTTATATGCCATGCAGATAGTCATCTTAATCCAACGGGGCGATGGTAGCTTTTGAAGCTGCCTGTCCTTTGTTTTGACCCGCGTACTGGACTAGTCCGTCTTCCCCAGCTGTTTTGTAGAATCTAGATAGGACAGCACACATCTACGCACATCCAGATGATGAAACTTCCACTATTTAGATGAATTAGCCTGGGCGCAGAAAGTAGGCAACGAGATTTCCTGCTGACAGTGAACTTTCGAGAACACTTTTGGTAAGAAGGAAGGCTCATGTCTTAACACTATTCTGTCCTCTAAAATATTGAGATACGGAGGCCTACAGGACAAGGCCTGAATCTCTCCGATTCTCCTGGCCAAGGTGATTGCTATAAGAAAGGCCGTGTTTAGAGACAGGAGTCTGAGAGAGATTTCGTGAAGAGGCTCAAAGGGATGATCCGTAAGGACAGAAAGGACAAGGTTAAGATCCCAAGGAGGGATTGTAGATCTAAGAACCGGGTGCAGTCTACTTGCCCCTTTGATGAACCTCTTGATCAAATCCAACCCGGCCAACCTGACCTCCATAAAAGCACTAAGGGCGGCTATCTGGACCTTGATGGTGCTAACACAGAGTCCTTTGTCAAGACCTTTTTGCCAAAAGTCTAAAATTACCTTAGTATCAGGAGGCAAAGTAGGATCCCAGGAACCTATGGAAAATTTGAGAAAGGTCCTCCAAGTTCTGAGATAAATGTTGGACGTGACCAGTTTTATGCTGGAAAGAAGAGTGTTAATGACAGCATCTGAAAATACCTTTGACTTTAGGATGGACTGTTCAAAATCCAAGCAGTGAGTTTTAACTGCTTGACTGCTGGGTGCCAGGCTGGACCCTGATGTAGAAGGTCTGGGGAAGAATCCAGTATCTCCTTCTGGAAAGCGTCAGGAGCAGGGGGAATCATGCCCTCTTTGGCCAATATGGGGCAATCAGGATTACGTGAAAGTGTTCTTCTGCAATCTTTGTCAGGACTTTTGGTATTAACTGGATTGGTGGGAAGGCATATAGCAGACCCGGCGGCCAAGGACCTGAAAAGGCATCTACCCTTGTTTGGTTGTCCCTGAACGAGAGGGAATAAAAAAGATCTGTTTGCCTGTTTTTTTGATAAGCAAAGAGATCCACTGTTGGATGCAAATTTTTAAAAAGACTTCTCTCTTGAGGCTCCACTCTCCTGGAGATAACTTTTTCCGACTCAGGAAGTCCGCTAGAACATTCTCGTCTCCTCTTAGATGGACTGAGGTGATTGACTCTATATGTGCCTCGGCCCAGGAAAAGATCCAAGATGCAATCTGGCACAGGGTCCTGCTTCTCGTGCCTCCCTGTTTGTTTAGATAAACAACAGTGGTGCTGTTGTCTGAAAAGATCTTGACATTCTGGAATTGAACAACTGGTAAAAAGGCCCGGAGAGCCAAAAATACTGTTAGTAGTTATTTTGCGTTTGAGGACAAGGGGAGAAGGTCTGAGCACCACATTCCCTGTACTAGTTGTTCTTTGCAGTGGGCCCCCCAACCTGACCCGCTTGCGTCTGTAGTTATGACCACCTGATTTGTGGTCCGCCAAGGTACTCCCTGGTTCAGGTTTTTCCTTTTCAGCCACCAATGTAGGGAGCTTTTGACTGTCGGGAAGAGGGTCACAGATTTGTTCAAAGACAGTGGACTCTTGTCCCAATGTGTTAGGAGAAACTCATGCAGGGATCTCCTGTGGAATTGAGCCCACTTGACTGCTGGGATTGTTGAGGTCACGAGGCACAGAATCTTCATGATCTTCCGGAAGGACACTTTTTTGAGCTGTCGGAAAGCTGAAATCTTTGAAATTAGGTATTTTTTCTTTGAATCTGGAAGAGAGGAGATCATTTGATGGGAGTTCATTTGAATGCCCAAAAACACTTTTACTTTGGGGGCGTGAGATCCGAATTCTCCAAATTTAACTTCCAACCCAGTGATTGGAGGACACTCAGAACTGTTCTCAAATGTCCCTGCAGAAGTATCTGAGAGGAAGTCGTCCAGGTACGGGATAAAAATTATCTCCTTCTGATGCAGGAAACTGAATATCTCCGCGACTGGGAGCCAGGCCGAAGGGTAAAACCTGAAACTGTAGATGTACCAGTTGATTTTCCAGGAATACTGTGAATCGTAGAAATTTCTGATGTTTCTGGTAAATTGGTACATGGTAATAGGCGTCTGCTAGGTTGAGTGTTACCATGTAACAATCCTGTGTTAACAGATTTATCGTTGATTTTACCATTTCCATTTAGAATTTTTTGTATTGGATGAATCTGTTGAGATGTTTTAGGGTGATAATAGCTCTGAAGGAGCCATTTGTTTTTTTTATCAGGAATATTGGGGAGTAGAAGCGTGTGCCTATCTGTTCCTCTGGGACTAGAATAACTGCTTTTTTCTGCAACAAAAGGAGAATCTGGGATTCTAAGTGATGGTGATCTACTCTTAGCTTCTTGTTTATTATGAACCTCTCTAGAGGAGGAGTGGAAAATTCCAGTTTGTAACCTTGATTGATAATGCCCAGAATCCAAGGGGAGTTTGAGATTCCTTCCCATGCGGAGCGGAATTCTTTTAGTCTCCCCCCTACGGCATCCCTGGCGTCATAGATTTGACTGCTTAGAGGATTTGTCTTGGTTAAAGAGAAAACCCTTACCTCTACCTTTTGATGATGGCCATGAACCTGCGCCGTCTTTTTTCCTCTGATTTTGCCTCCTCTTTTCTGGTTGCGAAATGACTGTCGCAGCTGGAAGAACTTGGTCTCAGTAGGAAACCCCTTCTTCCTATTTGAAGCTTTTTCGAGAATATCATCCAGAACTGAACCAAAAAGTCTGTCTCCTTCATAGGGGATACCACACAGTCTTTTTTGGAAGCAGTATCTCCTGTCCAGGATCTCAACCAGACAGACCTCCTTGCCGTATTTGAAAGAGCTGCAGATCTAGCGGATAATTTAAACAGGTCCGCAGAGGCGTCGGCTAAAAAATTAGAAGCTTGTTTTAAAATAGGCAGGGAAGATAAAATGTCTTCTCTAGGGGTGCCTGAGACCAAATGTTCCTCCAGCTGCGACAACCATAAGGATAAAGACCTAGCAGTGTAGGTATCTGCAATGCCTGGCCTTAACATAGCCGTATTAGACTCCCAGGACCTTTTTAGCACAGATTTGCATTTCTTATCCATGGCGTCTTTTAAGAGCCCCACATCTTCGAATAGCAGTGATGCTTTTTTTTATTTTATTCTAGCTATAGGTGCATCTACTTTGGGAGTTTTGTCCAAGTGGGCTGAGTCATCCTCGTTAAAGGGATACTTTCTTTTAAATACTTTAGATGTACCCGCCCTTTTTTCAAGATCTTTCCATAAATCCAAAATAAGTTTCTTAATGTTGTCAAAGACTCTTTTTTTCCTATCACCCAGAACTTTAAAAATCTGATCCTGAACGGACAGGATCCCTTTTGATTCTTCAATATTTAAGGTGGATCTGATTGCCTTTAGCAGAGAGTCCGTCTCTTCTAATGAACACAGGGGTCTGCCTGCTTCATCCTCAGAGGAAAAGGCTGACTCTGAAGAATCTATGTCTTCTGTTACCTCCTGGTCCCAATCCATTTGGGGAACTGGAATAGCTCTAGAAGTGGAAAGTTTCTGGGGTAGGGAGGCTATTTTAGCCTCAACAGCCGAGCTGACTTCTTCTCTGATGATGGTTCTCAGATTGTCCACCAAGGAAGGGGCCTCTTCAGACATGATCTTGTCTGTGCATTTCTAGCAGATAGGTCTTTTACTGTGTGTGACCTGCCAACAGTTTTTTTACAAATTTTTCTGCGCGGTTTCCCAACTCCTTCCAGTCTCTCTGCTCTGCAAGTATACAAAAGGACAACTCCTAACTAAGGAGTAGGAGATGAGTGGGGAACCTTCACCAGTGAATCCTATAAGGGCACAAGTGAAAAACATAGAAATTCTCTCCCAAGAGGAGGCTTACCGGGCTGAGAGCCTTAGGGGTGTCGGACGGCTTTTCCACAGGGAGCGACATCGTTGGTGTCTAATGCCGAACGCCAGGTTGCTCTGAACGGCTTCCGGATCTCCGTGTATTTATTTTAAATCATTTCCGGGTCACATGGTACGGCTTAGGGAGTCTCGCGGTATCCTCCGTAACCATGTGACCGCAATCTCGCGAGAACTCGGGCCCAAGCATCTCGCGGCGTCCGTCCCATCTGTAGGCTCCAGAATAAGCCGTTGCTGCCCGGGGCTGTCCTGAATAGAGGACTTACGCTGAAGCAAGCGGCGGGAACCACATCTCGTCCCTGGACTCCACTGCTCTGCCTCAGCCCTCCTGAATACCAGGGAATACTTATCCCAGGCTGGGCGAAAGGATAGCGGGAGCACCCACTAGTTCTCTACTCCATCCCGAGGGACAGGAAACAACTGGAGAAGGTAAAGGGGAGAAGGCTTTTAAACTTTGTTCTCTACGTTGTTTCCTGTCCCTGGGAGGCGGGGTATCCTCCTGCTTAGTGCCGTTGGGGAGGCGTACGGAAAATAAAAGTCTTATTTCTCAGGAACGCAGCCGCTGATTTTCACAAGGTAGGTATCATTTTAATCAGTAAGAAAAACCCTGCCAGAGAGTGCATAGAATAACGGGGTTGATCCTGCTGATTGATGCTCTTTAAAGCATACATGTGGTTATATTATGGTTACATCAATATATTGAACTTTGTAATAATTTTTTGGGTAAAAGTGGCATGTTTCTCACCTTTTATGAATGTGTAGTCTCCTTTTCTCCTGCTTTACCAGCAGATTTGTCCCTATCACACTGGCTGACCTGCTGCATGTGCACTTGGCAGCTGAAGGCATCTGTGTTGGCCCATGTCCATATGCGCCCACTTTGCTGAGAAAAAAATTATGGTTTAATATATGCAAATAAGGCTCTAGGAGAAACGGGGGCGTTACCATTACACCTAGAGGCTCTGCTCTCTCTGCAACTGCATATATTAAAACATCATTTTTCTCAGCACTGTGGACACATATGGACATGGGACCAACGCAGATGTCTTCAGCTGCCAAATGCACATGTAACAGGTCAGCCAGTGTCATAGGGACAAAACTGCTGACAGATGCCCTTTAAACAGGGACTGATTGACTTTATCATTGATATCCAGGACCCTTAGCAAGAAAGACATTGACAGGCAAATGTCTCCCGAACAGCGGGTGAGACATCTACCATCCTTTCCTTCCTTGGAGGTTGGATGGGAATAAAATATCAGGGTCTTCATTAGGATGCAGGAAGGAAACATTCTGCAAAAAGTAATATCTAATCTCAGCTAAACTTGGATCCGTTGCAAAACAAAAAACAGCTTGAAAGCAAACCAAAAGGAAGCGGAGAACATGCTGTACGAGGAGCGTTCCTCCCAGGAGGTAAATTAATATTCACAAATCTATATTGATGTTTTCATAATAAAAAAAGGAAAAAAAGAAAATTCCAATTATAAAATGCAGCCACTGGAAAGAACCATCGATTAATACGATTTGCTGCCCAGATCGTTGGCACTGGTGGTAAATTACTTCTCACTTCCTTCGTCTCTCAGAATCTATAAGCAATATCCGATATAATGAGTCCTTCCATATGTCTGACAAAATGGGACTTCAGCTGTGGATTTGCACATGGGGTCTTCATGACTTGGCAGGGGCCCATATAGATTCCGTGGTCACCTACAGTGCAGTACTCAGGTGGTGGACATGCACCTAAAGAGGAGATTGGTTATTTCACATACTTACCACCCTTGTTCTGGGCAAATTTGGGGCACGTAAGCCCACCTTCCCAAACCCACCAGGATCGGCCATAAATGGGTGGGTCTTAATTAAGCCACACCCATTTTGGCCTGGGACAGCCCGAATCTGGCGGAGCTGCCTCTGCAAATTCAGGACTGTTCCCAACTATGATTTCACCTCAGCCGCAAACTCAATTGTGACCCTCATGAAGCAGGCCCTGAAAACCATGTTTTAGTATCTCACTTTCAGGCTGAGATATGATCAGGGGCGAAACCTGAGGCTGCACTACTGAGAGATTCTCAGTAGCGATGCAATGGACGGTACTGTTACTTTTACTACTTGGGACTTAAGCAGGAGAACCTTCTCCAGAGGAATTGCATCGGAAATTGGCCTAGAGAGTCATGAGGGGGATAAACAATATGCCAGAACCAGACACCATAATGGACGGGGGGCAATTTGGATCTTTGCCATGGGACCCCCTTTCTTCTGTGTATCAGCATGCACACCTGCTCTCTGTTCTCAGACCTCGTATAGAAGTGAATGGAGTCTGCTGGGAGTTGTAGTTAGTTTCATAACAGCTGGTGTGCCGGAGGTTGCTGACCTCTTACCTAGGCGAGAAAATGAAATACTGCTGCACTCTGCCCAATTGGCCCGTACACTTACATGGCAGCCATGACTGTTTTGTAATAACGGCTGCAGTTGCCTACATGACAGTGTTGCTAGCTCCACTGCTCTATCCTCCACAAATCAATGGTGTCTTTATATCATCCTTCACTGCTCTAATATAATAGTTCACCGCAGAGAAACAGCTCGGATTCCCTTCCCGACAACTCAGGCTGAGCAAGCAGCGGCGTCTACGTGTTTCCTGCATTACAGCCCCTCAGAAGTAAGATAATACACATATCATTATTATTATTATTGCTTCTGTGCACAGTGATGACCTGGACATGTGTAACAAGAGCATCAGGGAATAGTGAGTGCAGCTCTGGAGTATAATAAAGGATGTACAAACATAGCAGACCTAAACTACAGTATGATAACACACGTCACAGTTACAAAAGCTATAGAAGGCCACTGAAAAAGTCAAATTAACCTTTTCTTGCCACTGCAACAGTGAGTGCAGCTCTGGAGTATAATTCAGGATGTTAATCAGGATGAGTACAGGATAAGTAATGTATGTACACAGTGACTGCACCAGCAGAATAGTGAGTGCAGCTCTGGAGTATAATACAGGATGTAACTCTGCATCAGTACAGGATAAGTAATGTATGTACACAGTGACTTCACCAGCAGAATAGTGAGTGCAGCTCTGGAGTATAATTCAGGATGTTAATCAGAATCAGTACAGGATAAGTAATGCATGTACACAGTGACTGCACCAGCAGAATAGTGAGTGCAGCTCTGGGGTATAATACAGGATGTAACTCAGGATCAGTACAGGATAAGTAATGTAATGTATGTACGCAGTGACTGTACCAGCAGAATAGTGAGTGCAGCTCTGGAGTATAATACAGGATGTAACTCAGGATCAGTACAGGATATGTAATGTATGTACACAGTGACTCCACCAGCAGAATAGTGAGTGCAGCTCTGGAGTATAATACAGGATGTAACTCAGGATCAGTACAGGATAAGTAATGTAATGTATGTACACAGTGACTGCACCAGCAGAATAGTGAGTGCAGCTCTGGAGTATAATACAGGATGTAACTCAGGATCAGTACAGGATAAGTAATGTATGTACACAGTGACTGCTCCAGCAGAATAGTGAGTGCAGCTCTGGAGTATAATACAGGATGTAACTCAGGATCAGTACAGGATAAGTAATGTAATGTATGTACACAGTGACTGCACCAGCAGAATAGTGAGTGCAGCTCTGGAGTATAATACAGGATGTAACTCAGGATCAGTACAGGATAAGTAATGTAATGTATGTACACCGTGACTGCACCAGCAGAATAGTGAGTGCAGCTCTGGAGTATAACACAGGATGTAACTCAGGATCAGTACAGGATAAGTAATGTATGTACACAGTGACTGCACCAGCAGAATAGTGAGTGCAGCTCTGGAGTATAACACAGGATGTAACTCAGGATCAGTACAGGATAAGTAATGTATGTACACAATGAATATCCTCTTTGAATTTAATTTTAACATTATTTTATAATCAGTCAGAATATGATTTTTGAGATTTCAAGTATTTGTACTGAAACCAATAAAAATAAAGCAAATATAAGGGCACGCTTGATTTTTAATTCCATAGTAGATCTGTACACATAATGCAGCTCACATCCAGTCCCTTATACCCAGCTACTATGAATGTGTCCTTCTGACGGTGCCTCATGAAACGTCCTTTACGGAGATATTTACCTTGTATTGGATTCTTCAATGTGTAATTCAAGAAGTCATGGAGTGAAGCTGAGCGGCCATTATCAGCTCACAGCGAGGGGGGCGATGTTACAAGATGCACTGTCTGAAAGGGGAAATTGCCTTAAAAGCTCAACTTCTGTAATAGTCAATTCAAAGTTTAGATCTGTAATAATCTTACATACTGATCGTGTACTGATCTCGGGTCACATCATGCTTCACACTGTTCTCTAGTAACCTCCGGAGCTGCATTTAAAATTCTGCTAACACCTGGAATCAGCCACCGGTATGCTAAAAAGCAAAATCCCAACAGTTCATATAAACTACCGTTAACACGTGCGATGGTGTGAGCGCTGTCAATGAACGGACTGTATCATAAATTACTATAATGTAGTCAGTTTGGTCAGGGGGAGATCTGGCCGACACACGGACCGTATTTCCCAGGCTGATAATGGTCATGTTCATGAGCCCTAAGGGCGATTTTCTGTGATGGCATATCGCTATGATATGTAAAAATGTATAATTGTATACTGGTAAGTGGCTCAACCAAAATCACAGCAAATGACCAGGTGCACACCCCGCGGTACCGAAAAAGAAGGAGTGAGTATTGGATAGACAGTGGCGGGCACTCTATATCTGACAGCTAAAGGACAGTAACGTAATATCGCTATGATATGCCATCACTTTATGATTGGTGGGAGTCCAACCTCTGGGCCCCCAACCAATCCCAAGAATTAAGGGGCCACAGTGCTGAATCAGCGCAGCGTTCCGTTTCGAGTTTTGCCTGCATAGCTAAATTTCTGACTTCGCGGCTGAGCAGCTGCCCCCATTCCTGCCACATTTTTAGCCTCTGGATGTAAGAAAGAGTATTCTCATTAACTGATAGGAAGCAAAAGTCATGCAAATAGCAAAAACTATTAAAATATAAAGTATCTAAACATAGAAAACATTTTTGTTAACCTTTAGTCACCTACAAAGGGTTATACAGAGATGATGGCCCGTGACGGGTTTACTAGTTGTGCCGTAAAGGTCATGAGGCTCCGCTCCCCTGCGCTGATTCTGTATCTGATCTATGGAATGATATACCGGTGAATATAATCCCTTAAGCTTATTTTCCTCTCCGCCATCTGCCTGCACTTCTACTACATGAAATAGAGGCTATCAATCGTGGTCTTCGGAGCACATCGAAGAAAATAAAAGATACAAAACCACAAAAAAATGTTTGCTGTCGCTTTCCCGGATTTGAGCAAAATGATGTGAAAGAGAAACTTAAAGGGGTTTTCACCTTAAGGCTAGGTCTACACGACGACATGTGTCACGCTACAAGAAGTCGCACGACAGATAGGGCTCAACTACACTGCAACATTTGTCGCGCAACATTTAACGCAACAATTTTTATAATGATATTCAATGGATTTTTTGCGACTGTCACGTCGCAGTATGTCGCATTGCGACACCATAGACTATCATTATAAAAAAAATGCGCGCCACATGTGTCGTGCAGATCTAGCCTAATACACTTACCATCACCTGGCACTCCTTCTAAAATTCCAGCCTCTGCCGACTTCACCTCTGTTACCAGGTTTCCAGTCTGGGCTATAGACGGACAACGTTAATTCTGCAGCCCAGGATGGGGGAAGTGCTGTGGACGGGGCCAGCACTGTACAAACTCCTGATCCCACCTCATCAGCGCATGCGCCAGGAAGAGCAATATTTCTGGCCCCATCCGCAGCGGAAGTGACGTTCCGTCAATGGCCCCGGCTGGAAACCTGGCAAAGTGATTTAGACGGAAGCTGGATTTTCAGAAGAAGAGCGTCACGTGACCCGGTTCACGAGCGGCTGATCCATGCAGTAAGTATATTACAAACTTTTACATACAGGAGAGTTATGTGTAATTAGGGTGGGTCCCAAAAACCCCTTTAAGAAAAGAGGAGAAAAAATAAAATTATAAATGGAACAAAAATACATAAAAGGGGTTCACCAGGACTACAAAACTGATGACCTGTCCTCCAACCACCTAAGGCTACTTTCAAAGCGGTTTTCTTCTGGCCGATTTGTAGAGTTAATGGGGTCGGACGGCAACGTCGTAGCTTCCGGCAATGCTGGAATACAGAAAGTTCCAGCAGGCTATTCCCTGCCGAAACTGCCTGCCGGATGTACAAGCACTAGTGTGAAACTAGCCAAACAGGCCATGACACTCCAGCGAGCGCCATATTCCTTATAATTTACATAAGACTTAGCTGCTCTGCCCAGCAATACCAGGCACGGCCACTGACAAAAGCATGGCACTATGCCTCGTAAACTATGTAGGGGACAGTGTGCCCGAAGAATTGCCATGGCCTATTCAGCTTATCGGCGGGGGTGCCAAGAATTGGACCCCACGATCTGAGAAACTCCATAAAAATCGTGAGGACCCTATCAAACAGTGACAAATGTCTCAGTAAGGCTGCGTGCAGCGCTAATTGTCCGGCCGCCCCTCGGCATATTTGCTTTGCTGCGGTCGGATATCCACCGGTCCCCATTATAGTGAATTGGGCCGGACTGACTGCAGGCAGCGCACGGCTGTACACGGTCGTTACGGATTCGGCAGGCTGCTCCCCTGCAGAAACGAGTAACGTTAATGTGAAACAGGCCTAAGCAAGGGAAGAGCAAGTTAGGCCCCAAATAATGTATTGTTCATTTGCAGGACTGCCACTGGCCTCAGCGGTGTACGATGGGAGAGGCTAGTGATTGGCTGCAGAGGTGTACGGACTGCTGCAGCCAAACAATAGGTCACTAGCTGCAGCCTGAGAAAGGGAAGGCAAGTTTTAAAGGGCATCTGTCAGCAGTTTTGTACCTATGACACTGGCTGACCTGTTACATGTGCTCTTGGCAGCTGAGGGCATCTGTGTTGGTCCCATGTTAATATCTTTCACTTCCCAGATATCACCATACAGTGCTCAGATAAATAGTGCCCGCACTGCCCAGATATCACCACACAGAGTTCTGAGATAAATAGTGCCATACATTGCCCAGATATCACAACATATTGCTCAGATAAATAGTGCCCGCTCTGTTGAGAAAAATTAAATTTTAATATATGCAAAGGAGCCTCTAGGAGCAACAGGGGCGTTACCATTGCACCTAGAGGCTTTGCTCTCTTTGCAACTGCTGCACCCTCTGCACTTTGATTTACAGGGCCATACAGACGTGATCGTGTTTACACTGTCTGGCCCTGTCAATAAAGAGGAGTGAGCGCGGCAGTCACAGAGAGAGCAGAGCCTCTTGGTGCAATGGTAACACCCCTGTTGCTCCTAGAGGCTCCTTTGCATATATTAAAATTTCATTTTTCTCAGCAGTGCGGGCACATATGAACATGGCACCAACACAGATGTCTTCAGCTGCCAAGCGCACATGTAACAGATCAGCCGGTGTCATAGGTACAAACCTGCTGACAGATGTAGTTTAAGGCCACGTCCACATGCAGCAGAAATGGTAAGTGAGTTTTTGATAAATACCATCCGGTACAGCAGAACATTTTTGAGCGTAAAAAAATTGCCTTGACAATGCAGATTGGGGTCATATCAAAGGTAAAAATTGAGTCCTCCTTCAGGTGTAACTTCACTTCACCCATAGAAAGAAGGAATGGGGCCAACCTTAGCTGGGCTCACCCCCAACTGCATCCATAGGGGTGACCTCTGTAAGATCACCCAGCACTCCATCACATACCCCTGGGTACACGCACCCATAGGTCTTATCCATGCCTACAGAGGCAGCGGTGTAACTATAATTCAAAGGTAATAGTATAAGAAAATGAAAACCTCAGCATAATAAGTAGCAGTAATTGAAGGTAGGTATAATAGCACCAAGCATCAGAAAACCCACTTTATAGCAAAATGCCAATGTGCACAATATGTACAATGTTCTTGCACTTGACCCCCTCAGCCCCATATCAAGTGCTATGGCTGCCATAGCTATAGTTCTACCCATGTAGAGAGAGTCTCATCGTTATTGTAATTCAGTATAAAGATAGAACAGCGTTATCACGCACGCCGTATATTCCCCCTGGAATAGCAGACACTCTGTGTGACCTGAATCACACGGGAATATTTTTTGATATTATTCATCTCCAGCATAGCACAACGCTGGAAAAAAAGGAAATGTACAAGTGTAAAATAAAGTCATGAATCTCATTAGGCCTATTATCATGAAGTAGTAATGAAATGATATATGTTTTAATAAGCTATTTTCCATTTTTTCGCTGCAGGGGAGAAGATGAGACTAATGTATACGAAACTAGTGCACAGAAATGTAGAGCAATGACCCATGACACACTTAAAATAGGTGCCCTATGCCTGCCAAACAGGTGTCATGTTGTACCCTGCAGTAGAGGGCACAGATTGATGGCAGGTGGTTCCCAGAAGATGAGTATTGGAGAGAGCAGGGAGTGGGCAGCACATGTTCGGGACGGTGTGTTCAGCACAGGACGGTGTGTCCAGCACAGGACGGTGTGTCCAGCACAGGACGGTGTGTCCAGCACAGGACGGTGTGCCCAGCACAGGACGGTGTGCCCAGCACAGGACGGTGTGTTCAGCACAGGACGGTGTGTCCAGCACAGGAAGGTGTGCCCAGCACAGGACGGTGTGCCCAGCACAGGACGGTGTGCCCAGAACAGGACGGTGTGTTCAGCACAGGACGGTGTGTCCAGCACAGGACGGTGTGTCCAGCACAGGAAGGTGTGCCCAGCACAGGACGGTGTGCCCAGCTCAGGACGGTGTGTCCAGCACAGGACGGTGTGTCCAGCACAGGACGGTGTGTCCAGCACAGGACGGTGTGTCCAGCACAGGACGGTGTGTCCAGCACAGGACGGTGTGCCCAGCACAGGACGGTGTGTTCAGCACAGGACGGTGTGTCCAGCACAGGACGGTGTGTCCAGCACAGGACGGTGTGCCCAGCACAGGACGGTGTGTCCAGCACAGGACGGTGTGTCCAGCACAGGAAGGTGTGCCCAGCACAGGACGGTGTGCCCAGCACAGGACGGTGTGCCCAGCACAGGAAGGTGTGCCCAGCACAGGACGGTGTGCCCAGCACAGGACGGTGTGCCCAGCACAGGACGGTGTGCCCAGCACAGGACGGTGTGCCCAGCACAGGACGGTGTGTCCAGCACAGGACGGTGTGTCCAGCACAGGACGGTGTGTCCAGCACAGGACGGTGTGTCCAGCACAGGACGGTGTGTCCAGCACAGGACGGTGTGCCCAGCACGGGGACGGTGTGCACAGCACAGGACGGTGTGCCCAGCACAGGACGGTGTGCCCAGCACAGGACGGTGTGCCCAGCACAGGACGGTGTGCCCAGCACAGGACTGTGTGTCCAGCACAGGACGGTGTGTCCAGCACAGGACGGTGTGTCCAGCACAGGACGGTGTGTCCAGCACAGGGCGGTGTGTCCAGCACAGGACGGTGTGTCCAGCGGAGCAGGCATGGTGAACAGATACAGAGGAGAACAGGGTGGTGGCACAGGGCCATGGTGTCAGAGAAGCACCAGATTACTGGTCAAAGAGTCTGGAAGTTACAGTGGTCCCTCGATTGATGGTTCAGAGATTGTTATCAAATTGTTTGGTTCCAGCACCCCGGCTGCATTCATAGGGACTGTGTTACAACCCTGTGTTCTCAACATTCAAGTAAGAAACTGGCATCAATGGAAAAAGAGAGTAGTGTTCTTGCTCCGCAACATTTAGTCCTTCTATAGCAAGTGATGTAATTTTTCTTACAGGGGTAGATGGATTAGGTTATGGAGAACAGGGCAATGTATGGCTCAAAGTGGTACAGCGTTCTGTCAGGTACCATCTGGGCAGTGTATGGAACTATTTATCTGAGCACTGTGTGGTGATATCTGGGCATTGTATAGCACTATTCATTTCAGCACTGTATGGTGATATCTCGGCAGTGCATGGCACTATTTATCTGAGCATCGTGTGTTGATATCTGGGCCGTGTATGGAACTATTTATCTGAGCACTGTGTTGTGATATCAGGGCAGTATCTGGCATCTTTAATATGAGCACTGTATGGTGATATCTAGGAAGTGAATGGCAACTTTTATCTGAGCACTATGTTATGATATATGGGCAGTGTATGGCACTATTCATTTCAGCACTGTGTAGTGATATCTGGGCAGTGTATAGCATTATCCATCTTAGCACTGTGTGATTATATCTGGGCAGTGTATGCCACTATTTATCTGAGCACTGTGTAATGATATCTGGGCAGTGTATGGCACTATTTATCTGAGCACTGTGTGGTGATATATGGGCAGTGTATGGCACTATTTATCTGAGCACTGTGTGGTGATATATGGGCAGTGTATGGCACTATTTATCTGAACACTGTGTTGATATCTGGGCAGTGTATAGCATTATCCATCTTAGCACTGTGTGATTATATCTGGGCAGTGAATGGCACTATTTATCTAAGCACTATGTATTGATATCTGGCAGTGTATGGCACTATTTAGCTGAGCACTGTGTGGTGATATCTGGGACGTGTATGATTAATCATCGGGCCAGTGAAGGTATTTGGCCATTTTACTGCACTGTTCCATTGCACTGCTTCACAAGGTAGTTTTATGTGGGCACTTTATGGCAGTATTATTGAGATACTGTATGACCATATTACTTGTGTACTATATTGCACTATCATGTTGGCATTCTTTAAAACAAATGGTTGCAGACCTGTTCAATTTTCACCTGGAACACTGACAATGGGGATGTACTCTGTATATCATGGGTTCAGGGACACTTTGATAACACTGCAGTAAGAATGCACAGTTGTCAGTCTGGGAGCTTTCTCCCTCTACACACACCGCTCAGCATCCACAATAATGCATACACCAAAATGGTTTATAGAGGCCAGAGGTGCACCAAGCCTTCCTGCTGCCTGAGGCGAAAACTGAAACAGCGCCGCCCCCCTCCCCAATGCCAATTTCTTAACCTAACCCCTACCCTTCAGCACATGGCCCTACGGTAGCCCCCACTCTTGCCTGTACCTGGTGCTGCCTGAGGCACCGCTGATAGAGGCACCTTGTGGCAGTACGTAACCTGAAGAAGGAGCAGTTTGACCAGTAGAACTCCACCTTGACGGAGTCTCCAGCCAGCATAATTTACAATATGTGTATTTCATACTGGAACAAGGGACACAGGTTTGAGAAGAAGATTCCACAACTGGAAGAACTATATTGACTGCTACATTTATATAACATTTCATGAAAACACTTTTACCCACCTAACATCAGTATGACTTTTGTCTTCTTTAGTTCTTCTGTTAAAAAAAAATGAAAATACATTACTAAAATGGATTTTCCATGTTAGTAAACCAGTAGACCAGTTAGTAGACCAGACTCACACACAGCAAATTTGCAGACGGTTTAATTTTTTAAACAGAGATAAAAATGATATAATCAGATTAGACTGGCTCGCCAAAGGACAAAAATGGCCTCCTACAATAATGGACCACTGAAGGTCCAATAGAAGACAACCCCATTTCCTGTTTTTAAAACAATACCTTGCTGCTAAAGACCATTTTTAAGGTTATTAGACTGTATATCATGTAAAAGTAGTATATCTTCGTTTATTGGGTTATATCATGATAATATTACAACAGTGTTTGTCTTGTGATGTGTGATGTCATAACATAACACAGACTTGGGTGTCACTGCTACCTCTGCACCCACCTATGGCTACATGCCTCGTCCTTGACTATTATCGCTGGATGATGTCACAATAGAGTTTGCAATGTGATGATGGCAAAATATTGCCTTAATTGTTAGTCTGTATTCTATTATAATTATGTAACAATAGCGCTTGTCTTAATTGTTAGGCTGTGGTCTATTGCAATTACGTCACAATATTGTCTGTCTTAATTCTTACGCTGTTTTCCATTGTAATGATGTCACAATATTGTCTGTCTCAATTCTTACGCTGTTTTCCATTGTAATGATGTCACAATATTGTCTGTCTTAAGCCTGTATTGGACAGGCAGATCAGCGAGCGATTCCCTCCCGACAATCGTTTGCTAGCTAGCGGAGGAGACCGCTGCTATTACATACAGCTATTTCCTCCGCAGTATGGTAAGGAGCAATCGCTAGTGTAATACAGCCTTTAGGCTGTGTTCTATTGAATTGATGTCACAATATTGTCTGTCTTAAAGGGAGTCTGTCACCACATTTTAGCATGTTAGACCGTTAAAATAGGGTTATGTGATCCAGCCAGAACATAAAAACGGTACCTTTGTGGTAGAAAACTGACTTTTCAATTTGCAGAAAACGAACTTATAAGATTATCTTCTGAGCCCTCTCAAGTGCCCAGGGCGGTCTCTCAATCCTCGGAGCCCAGGCAGGCACCTCCTAAACGGCTGATAACTCCGCCCTCCGTGCGCCTCTGCCCGCCCGTTTACTCCCCTCCCCTGTCCCTTTCCACTGCGGCTGTGCGTTACAAATCGTAGCGGGCGCATGCGCAATGCGATGCCAGCTCCTGGCAGGGCATCGCAATACCTATTGCGCATGCGCCGGCTAATCCTGCAGATTTAGCGCTGTTTAGCCGGCGCATGCGCAATAGGCAGGGCTCAGAAGATAATCTTATAAGTTCGTTTTCTGCAAATTGAAAAGTCAGTTTTCTACCACAAAGGTACCGTTTTTATGTTCTGGCTGGATCACATAACCCTATTTTAACGGTCTAACATGCTAAAATGTGGTGACAGACTCCCTTTAATTCTTAAGGTGCATTTCCACGCGCCGAGGAGAAGCCAATTGTCAGGAAGGACGCGTTCTCTCCCGGCAAACGCTTGCTCACTAGCGGAGGAGACCGCTGCTATTACATGCAGTGATCTCCTCCGCAATATCTCACAATATTGTTTGTCTTAATTCTTAGGCTGTGTTCTATTGTAATGATGTCACAATATGGTTTGTATAAATTCTTAGGCTGTGTTCTATTGTAATGATAGTAATATATAAAAAGAAATCCGCAGCACTCTTCAGGTGATGGTGAATAAAGTGGATTTATTCCATACAACAGCAATTCCTTGCTGTTGTATGGAATAAATCCACTTTATTCACCATCACCTGAAGAGTGCTGCGGATTTCTTTTTATATATTACTATTTTGACTGTGGATCATCGGCCAGGATCCCGATCTGCTGGCACCAACATTACCGGGATATAAGGTACAATATATGGACTTTCCAAATTGGCTTTTTCTTTGGATATAGTAGTGCTGCCGGACCCACTTTACTATTGTAATGATGTCACAATATGGTTTGTATAAATTCTTAGGCTGTGTTCTATTGTAATGATGTCACAATATGGTTTGTATAAATTCTTAGGCTGTGTTCTATTGTAATGATGTCACAATATGGTTTGTATAAATTCGTAGGCTGTGTTCTATTGTAATGATGTCACATTCGTGCTTGTCTTAATTCGTAGGCTGTGTTCTATTGTAATTATGCCACAATATTGTTTGTCTTTACCCAAGGCTTTGTTTTATCATGATGATGTCAAAATAGCTTGTGTCAGAAACATTTTCTCTTGGGAGCCCAAGGTACCTCAGTCCAACACTGGTATAAAGTGTTAATTTATAACTCTCTTCCATTTTAATCTGGTTACAGTTAAGGGGAGAATAATAGAAAACAAGCATTCTCTTTATTCCCTTTTGAAATATTCAGTGAAAATTGAACAAATCGCCAACACCAGTTTTCCCACACACACTTATCAGTTCGCTTGATTATAAAGTATTACAGTAAGACCTAGATAATCTGGCAGCATAGGCAAGACCTTGGCAGATGAATTTTAGTATTAATAAATGTAAAGTAATCACATGGCTGCATATACACTACATGGAATAAAACGGGGGACAAGGGAACAAGAGAAGGACTTGGGTACAGGCACAGACTGGCCATAGACCCTACAGGGAAACTTCCCGGTGGGCCAATGCCCAGCGGTGGGGGGGACATCAGAGCCTTCCTCATGGCCGCCAGCAAGGTAATTTATGACCTGACGCTCCCCTCCTGACTCCTAAATTCAACTGTATTGCCATCCTGAGGCAACTGGAGTACCAAGGCAGTTGGCGCTGGCCATCACAAAGTGGCACTTTTTGGGAAGGTATTTTGTCCTGCTGGGGCAGTATTTCTCTTATGCACTGTGGTATTTGGCTCTGTTGCGGTGGTATAATGTGCTGCAATATGGTATTGCTACTTGTGTTGGCTTCTGTCAATTTGGACCTGACTACCAAATTTCTAGTTTTTTTTCCCCCAGGGCCACTTTAGGTTCCCAGTCCTCCCCTGCTTGAGTATTCTGGTTACAAGTAAACCGCCTAGCTACTATAGTATAATATTTAATTAATGGCCGATATATACAACACATACAGTATAATTCTTATTTTTTTTACTATTAATATACCATACATAAAAACACCAATATCTATATATCATTCTTAAAAAATATATATATAAAAAAAAAGAGCAAAACATAACAAAAATGTAATTGCATATGTGATCACTACCATAAAATAGTGTACAGTCACGGTCCCTCTGTCTATTCCTAGTGCGGAGCTCACACTGTTTTAAGACAATTAATATTCCATAGCGAAATTAAAGGAGGAAACGAGACTTCTTGTTATTGTAATCTTCCTCAATGTAACGTTCTAAGTTGTTATACACAGTCTTTTTATTGCCACTTCGTATTATAGTTCCATATATAATGTACTTGCTGTGTACCCAAGTCGGATATGATGTATTATCTATCTGCTTACCAGAATCCCGATGTGTTGGTTTGGTATTGCTGATAGCAGTTAATACATACGTGGTTTTCTCATATGCGGCTGTTTATCTTCCAGACCGCTGGTTCCCACGATCAGTCCCAGTGCCAGTGCCGGGGACGGGGGCTAATTGTCAGAACCAGCGGTCTGGAAGATAAAAGAAGATAAACAGCCGCATATGAGAAAACCAAGTACAGTGAGGAACAGAAGTATTTGAACACCCTGCGACTTTGCAAGTTCTCCCACTTAGAAATCACGGAGGGGCCTGAAATTCACGTTGTAGGTGCATTCCCATCTGAGAGACAGAATAAAAAAGATAAAAATTCAGGAAATCACATTGTATGATTTTTAAAGAATGTATTTGTCTTGCACGGCTGAACATAAGTGTTTGAACACCTGAGAAAATCAGTGCAATGTTTGGTACAGAAGCCTTTGTTTGCAATTGCAGAGGTTAAACGTCTCCTGTAGTTCTTGACCAGGTTTGCACACACTGCAGCAGGGGTTTTGGCCGACTCCTCCACACAGATCTCCTCTAGATCTGTCAGGTTTCGGGCTGTCACTGAGCAACACAGAGTTTCAGCTCCCTCCAAAGATGTTTTATTGGATTTAGGTCTGGAGACTGGCTAGGCCACTCCAGAACCTTGATATGCTTCTTACGGAGCCACTCCTTGGTTATCCTGGCTGTGTGCTTCGAGTTGTTGTCATGTTGAAAGACCCAGCCACGACCCATGTTCAATGCTCTGACTGAGGGAAGGAGGTTGTTGCTCAAAATCTCACAGTAAATGGCCCCATTCATCCTCTCCTTAATACAGTGCAGTCGTCCTGTCCCCTTCGCAGAAAAGTACCCCCAAAGCATGATGTTACCCCCCCATGCTTCACAGTAGGATGGTGTTCTTTGGATGCAACTCATCCTTCTTTTTCCTCCAAACACGAGTGAACTTTAAACCAAAAAGTTCTACTTTGGTCTCATCTGACCACATGACTTTCTCCCCGGCCTCCTCTGAATCATCCAGATGGTCATTGGCAAACTTCAGACGGCCTGGACATGTGATGACTTGAGCAGGGGAACCTTTCGTGCAATTCAAGATTTGAAACCATGACGGCATAATGTTCTACCGACAGTGACCTTTGAAGCTGTGGTCCCAGCTCTCTTCATGTCATTGACCAGCTCCTCCCTTGTAGTTCTGGGCTGATTCCTCACCTTTCTTATCATCAGTGATACCCCACGAGCAATTGCTCCAACAGATGATCTATTTTCACCAAGCTGCTTGGCAATTGCCCCGTAGCCATTTCCATCCTTGTGGAGGTCCACAATGTTGTCTCTGGTGTCTTTTGACAGCTCTTTGGTCTTACCCATGGTAGTAGTTGGCGTCTGACTGACTGTGGGGTGGACAGGTTCCCTTTAAAGAGCTCAGACAGGTGCTACTAAGTTACATTATTGAGTGGAGTAGAGGTGGACTTTTTAAAGGCACAGTAACAGATCTTTGAGAGCCAGAATTCTTGCTGTTTCTCAGGTGTTCAAATACTTATGTTCAGCCGTGCAAGACAAATACATTCTTTATAAATCATACAATGTGATTTCCTGATTGTGGGAATGCACCTACAATGTGAATTTCAGACCCCTCCATGATTTCTAAGTGGGAGAACTCGCAGGGTGTTCAAATACTTCTGTTCCTCACTGTATTAACTGCTATCAGCAATACCAAACCAACACATCGGGATTCTGGTAAGCAGATGGATAATACATCATATCCGACTTGGGTACACAGCAAGTACGTAATATATGGAACTATAATACGAAGTGGCAATAAAAAGACTGTATTATAACAACTTGAGGAAGATTACAATAACAAAAAGTCTTGTTTGCTCCTTTAATATCGCTATGGAATATTAAATGTCTTTAAACAGTGCGTGAGCTCCACACTAGGAATAGACAGAGGGACCGTGACTGTACACTACAGGGTGGGCCATTTATATGGATACACCTTAATAAAATGGGAATGGTTGGTGATATTAACTTCCTGTTTGTGGCACATTAGCATATGTGAGGGGGAAACTTTTCAAGATGCGTGGTGACCATGGCGGCCATTTTGAAGTCGGCCATTTTGAATCCAACTTTAGTTTTTTTCAATAGGAAGAGGGTCATGTGACACATCAAATTTCACAAGAAAAACAATGATGTGCTTGGTTTTAACGTAGCTTTATTCTTTCATATGCTGTGAAGATACGAGATGTGCAGCACCTGAAACTACGGATACTGGAAGCCTGTGCTAGCATTTCTCCTGCGGTGTTGCTATCAGTGTGTGAAGAGTGGGAGAAGAGGGTTGCATTGACAATCCAACACAATGGGCAGCACATTGAACACATTTTATAAGTAGTCAGAAACTTGTAAATAACTCATGAAAGAATAAAGTTACGTTAAAACCAAACACCATTGTTTTTCTTGTGAAATTTCCAATAAGTTTGATGTGTCACATGACCCTCTTCCTATTGAAAAAACTAAAGTTGGATTCAAAATGGCCGCCATGGTCACCACCCATCTTGAAAAGTTTCCCCCCTCACATATACTAATGTGCCACAAACAGGAGGTTAATATCACCAACCATTCCCATTTTATTAAGGTGTATCCATATAAATTGGCCCACCCTGTATTTTATGGTAGCGATTAAATCTGTTGGTAGACCGCAGCTAGAATATGGGATTCAGTTCCGTGCTCCGCATTCTATGAAGGATATCGGAGAGCTGGCGAGGGTTTAAACACGGGCAACTACACTAAGTTGGATGGAAATTCTCTCTTATAATGAGAGGTTAGAAAATTGGACTTTTCAAGCTTGTTCAAAAAATTGATCTTGATGGCCCTGTGTCTTTTTTCAACCTATGTAATTTTGATCAAGCAGCGTACAATTTTTGTGAAACATAATGTACTGAAGACTAATTATTCCCATCTAAAGGGGACATAGCTCAAAAATTGACCCAAGCGTCTAGATTGTGCTGTTTGCTGCAATCAATTGCACTCAACCTGTACAACTAAAGCAAATAATAAATGAGTATATTATATATTGTTATAGTGATTGAAAATGTACATTTTATCACAGGGATTTTTTATGCTGTTGTGATATGTTTAATTACACCCTGTTTATCTATAGGTATCTCACATACTTGACTCATAGCTGTAAAGGATTAGTAAAACGGGGCTGCTTCCTGCCAGAAACCGCACCACACCGCTCCTTGGCGTCTGGTATAGCAAATCAGTTCTATTGAGGTAAAGGAGGCTGAGCTGCAGTAACACTCTCGACCTATAAATATGTGTGGTGCTGGGTTTTTTGGGAGAAAAACTCCTTAATATAAACTTAAAGGGAATCTTTCATGCGCATAATTATAGTTTGGATTACATTTTAGTATACACTGTACTTTAGACAATAAAAAATGCGTTAGATTATTATTTTTTTTTAATGGGGAATTTTTTATTTATTTATAAAACCTTCCCTGGGGGGCGGCCATATCGGAGACACACACTTCCTGTCTGTATTTTATGTGTAAACAGCACAGCAAGATGACTATTATAGCCTTCAGTAAGAGATAGCATTCAGCCCCTTCCAGAGACAGTGGGTAGTGAATACAGAGCCTTAGCTATGTACTGTATATAGTGTTACTGTCCTGTCATATCTTGGTGTCCAGCAGTATAACATAGCTGACATTAACTCACATACCCTCTTATATTGAGATGTCTCTGCTCATTCTGCAGCAGTCTATACAGTAAAGCTGCCAAGTGAGATACAGACCTCCACAGTGCCCACCCCTTTAACAGTGACCTCCACAGTGCCTGTGTCATGCCCCACTCTGACGATGTGCGGAGGTCAGCCAGGATAGCAGCACGAGTTTAGTGGTTGCTTTGGAGCCGTGCTGGATCCGCCTCTCATCAGGTGCACTGGGTGGGGTCATTAGTTTAAATAGCACACTGCCCAGTGCCCTGAGCGGATTATACTGTTCATTTTGGTCTGGGAAGCTTGGAGGGAAGGTTGGTTGTCAGTTCCTGCTCTCAGAGATAAGTGTCATTTCTAGTTCAGTTGTTTGTGTCTTCTATTCCATCCAGGTTCTGTGCGAGCAGACTGCTCCTATCTCCCCACTTCACCATCTCAGGCAGTTCAGGGTTTTGTCAGCCCAGGCTGGAGGACACATCACACCTACATTCAAGGTCTGCTGTGGGCTGAGCAGTGCAGGGAAAGAGGTCAGGGAGAAGCTAGGAGGTGACCCTTCCCCTGTCTCTCGTCCAGAGCCTGGTTGGTGTGTTATCTTTTGTACAGAGTGCACGTCCGTTGTGACATTATAATCCGCCATACTGTGACGGCCATTGCTCAGCGCTTTTGTGGTGGCGTCAATTGATGCACTGGTTGACCGCATGCAGGGTTTATCCCTAGAGGTTGCGGATCTGCGTAGTTCGGTCACACAGTGTCAGAGGGTGCTTGCAGCAGGTACAGGTCAAATTGTTGGGGAGCCTAAAGTCGCTCTTCCTGAGAAATTTACAGGGGGTACTGATGATTTTTTCCGCTTCAAAGAGTCATGTAAATTGTACTTTCGATTGTGCCCATTTTCTTCAGGTAATGAAGATCAGAGGGTGGGTATCATCATGTCTTTGCTTAAAGGGGACGCGCAATCCTGGGCTTTTTCTCTGCCGCCCGGTTCTCTGGCCCTCAGGTCGGTGGAGGAATTTTTTAAAGCCCTGGGATTGATTTACGATGACCCAGATCGAGTTTCGATGGCAGAATCAAAATTACGTAACTTACTACAGGGTAAACATACTGTAACGGACCGTTTCAGCAGACAAGGGGTTAAGATCCGTTTAGGCGATATGCCACTTTCTGAGAGACAGGCACAGCTACTGCAGAACACCAACCTCCCGAACTGGATACAATCTAGCACTCCAAACTGGAACCTCGCGAATAGCTGCCGGCAGACGAACAGGAAAAGCGTACAGTCAGCTTACACTCCTGGCAATCAGTCTCTAACAGCATATAGGGAATCCCCCCAATAACGAGACAAGGCTCCGTGTTGAGGGTCAAGCAGTGCTCTGATGTGCTGGCACACCCAGCCTGGTTTTTATTACAGTTTTGCAAATACAGAACAGATACAACACATCCCCACAATGCATCATGGTTTCCTCCTCTCTGTCCCAGAGACAACCGAAGGCAATCCAATTATCTCTCAGGACAAAGGGAGATCACCAATACACATGTGGAGACAACAGGACAGACATCACCATTTAAACACACAATGGCACACCCCCACAGCAAACACAGACATTTAACATATCCCCAGATAGCTCAAGTCTGAGTGCATATCATTAGGTGAATGGCACTCAGAATACAGGAATACAATAATATTAGCTATCTGGGTGCCCTCACATAACATACAATTTAACCGAACGCATAATAACATAAAATACAATTCTACAGACAGATTTAAGCTGTGCGGCCGGTTTGTCTTCTCCTTTAAAGTTACTATGGGCCATAATCCTGAGGCAAGAGGCTTTTAAACAGCCCTCTCCAAAACCCAGTGGCGAGGTTGGTTTCGCCACACATACTGCTGAGGTTTACTGCACAGAGTTTAGGAGGTGGGCTATGGAGTCAGGGTGGAACGACCCCGCGTTACGTAGTCAGTTTTGTCAGGGGTTATCTGAAAGGTTGAAAGATGCCCTGGCTTTTCATGAATACCCAGATACTTTGGAGAATGCAATGTCTTTGGCTATACGTTTGGATAGACGTATCAGAGAGAGGTGTAAGGGTCCCTCTGTGCAGGGGATTCCTCCCGCGTGCGGTTTTGTTTCACCAGCTGCCCAGGGTGATATTGCTTGTTACTCTGGGGTAGGGGAGGAACCCATTAGGTCAGATATCTGCCCATTCTGATAGTAGAGACTTTCGAAAAGTGCACAATCTATGTTTCTATTGTGGGAAGAAGGGTAATTTTATTTTTTCTTGTCCTTATGTTAAACCACAGGTGGAAGAGAAAAAGAAAAAAGAAAAAAAAACCTCCCCTCACACTTGGTAGTATGAATGGTGTGGTGGAGCAGACGGGTATGCAAGCTCCCTGCAGTTCCCGTTTTCTCCTTTCAGCTATGGTGGCGCCACAATCAAGGAAACATGTTTGTTGATGTTTTCCTTGATTGTGGTGATGGGGTTAATTTAATTGACTTTCTTTTTCTTCAGAGCCTGGGTCTAAGTACTTGCACGTTAGAGAACGAGATTCGTGTTTTTGCAATTGATTCTTCCCCTCTTTCTCAAAGGAGCCTTACTCACATTGTTCATGGTATTCATTTAAGGGTGGGTGATTCACATGCTGAGATTATTTCTTGTTTTCTCATGAAGGATTTGTCAGCTTCAATAGTGTTGGGGTTGCCATGGTTGTCTAGACATAACCCAATTATAGACTGGCAAGCAAGACAAATCATTGGTTGGTGCAAGTTTTGTTCGGATAATTGTCTTGTCACATCTATCGCTGAAGTGTCCATTACAGCCTTGCCTCAATATCTCTCTGATTTTTCGGATGTCTTTTTGGAGGGTGGGGCTCAGGAATTGCCCCCTCATCGAGACTATGATTGTCCAGTGAATCTCATTCCGTGAACTAAGTTGCCTAAGTCTCGGCTTTACAACCTCTCTAAAGCCGAGAGAGAGGTCATGCGAAAGTATGTCGCCGAGAGTTTGGCAAAGGGTCATATCAGACCATCTAAGTCTCCAGTGGCAGTAGGTTTGTTCTTCGTGAAGAAGAAAGATGGATCACTGAGACCGTGTTTGGATTTCCGGGAGTTGAACCGTATTACAGTCCGGGATCCATATCCCCTGCCTTTGACCTCTGATCTTTTTGATCAGATTGTTGGAGCCAAGGTGTTCTCCAAGTTGGATTTGAGAGGAGCCTACAATTTGATCAGGATCAAGGAGGGGGATGAGTGGAAAACGGCCTTCAATACGCACGAGGGTCATTTTGAGAACCTGCTAATGCCTTTTGGGTTGACGAATGCGCCAGCGGTATTTCAGCGATTTGTCAATGATATTTTTCATCACTTGGTGGGGAGGTTTGTAGTAGTTTACCTAGATGACATCTTAATTTATTCTCCTGCTCTGAAGACCCATCAGGATCATGTGAGACAGGTTTTGACGATCCTTCGGGAGAATAAGTTATATGCTAAACTGGAGAAATGTTTGTTTGCGGTGCAAGAGCTTCCGTTCTTGGGATACATGCTTTCAGATTCCGGTTTTCGTATGGGCCCCGAAAAGGTCCGGGCAGTTCTGGAGTGGGACCGACCGGAGAATCAGAAAGCTTTGATGCGGTTATTGGGGTTTACGAATTATTATAGAAAATGTATTTTGAATTATTCCACCCTAGTCAAACCCCTTACTGATATGACCAAGAAGGGCGCTGATGTCTCTGTCTGGTCGGATGAGGCATTGCAGGCCTTTTCGGCTATTAAGGAGCGTTTTGCGTCTGCTCCCATTCTGGTGCAGCCGGATGTATCTCAGCCATTCGTGGTGGAGGTTGATGCATCAGAGGTGGGGGTTGGGGCGGTGCTTTCGCAGGGTTCTTCTCCTGGCAAGTGGGTCCCGTGTGCCTTCTTCTCCAGAAAGCTCTGATGTTGGAGATAGGGAGTTGTTGGCTATCAAGTTGGCCTTTGAGGAATGGCGTCACTGGTTAGAGGGGGCGTCTCACCCCGTTACGGTGTATACAGACCATAAGAATTTGGCCTACCTGCAATCTGCCAAGCGTCTGAACCCTAGACAGGCCAGATGGTCATTGTTTTTTTACCAGGTTCAATCTCGTGGTTATCTTTCGCCCAGGGGTTAAGAACGTCAAGGCAGATGCCTTGTCTCGCAGATTCCCTGGGGGAGGTGATTCAGAAGATCCAGCGCCGATTTTGGCGGATGGGGTGGTGGTCTCCTCTCTGTACCCTGAATTGGAGATGGAGGTATTGGGAGCTCAGGAGGGGGCTCCTGGTTCGTGTCCCCCAGGGAGGTTGTTTGTTCCTGAGGGCCTACGATACAAGGTGTTCAAGGAACATCACGATACTGTTCTCGCTGGACATCCTGGTGGTAAGTCCACCTGTGATCTGGTGTCCCGGAGGTTCTGGTGGCCAGGGTTACGTAAGAGTATTGAGAATTACGTGACAGCTTGTGAAACCTGCGCTCGGTCAAAGGTTGCTCATACTCGACCGCCTGGTCCACTTCTTCCATTGTCTATTCCACCTCGTCCTTGGATGCATTTGTCCATGGACTTTATTACGGACCTGCCGAGTTCCTCCGGGAGAACAGTGATTTTGGTGGTAGTCGACCGTTTCAGTAAAATGGCTCACTTTATACCACTAACGAGTCTGCCTAACGCTAAGACTCTTGCGCAGATCTTTGTGGATAATATTGTGAAATTGCACGGTATTCCTTCGGATGTGGTCTCTGATAGGGGCACGCAGTTTGTCTCCAGGTTTTGGAGGGTGTTCTGCTCTCGGCTTGGCATTCAACTTTCTTTCTCGTCGGCTTTTCATCCACAGTCGAATGGTCAGACGGAGCATACCAATCAAAACCTGGAGACCTACTTGAGGTTCTTTGTGGCTGAGAATCAGGAGGACTGGTCCTCATTCTTGTCCTTAGCAGAATTTGCATTGAATAACCGTAGGCAGGAGTCCACGGGTAAGTCACCATTTTTTGGCGCATACGGTTTCCATCCTCAGTTTGGTACCTTTTCTGGGTCTGGTTCCTCCGGGATGCCAGAGGAGGAGAGATTCTCTTCTGCCTTGTCCTCTATCTGGCGGAGGATTCAAGGGAATTTGGAGAGGATGGGTGAGAGGTATAAACGAATGGCTGACAGGAGACGTGTGACTGGTCCGGACCTGTGTGTGGGTGATCTGGTGTGGTTTTCCACTAAGAATATCAAGTTAAGAGTGCCATCTTGGAAACTGGGTCCAAGATTTGTTGGTCCGTATAAGATTTCTGCGGTGATCAATCCAGTGGCGTTTCGGCTGGATCTTCCGCAGACTTGGAGGATCCATGATGTCTTTCACAGGTCTTTGCTAAAAAAATATGTTAAACCGGTAGTACCTTCTTCGGGGCTCCCTCCAGTACCTGGTGCACTGGAGGGGATACGGTCCTGAGGAGAGGATGTGGGTTCCGGCGTCAGATGTCAACGCCAGCCGACTGGTGAGGGCCTTTCATAGGTCCCATCCGGATAAGGTTGGTCCGGGGTGTCCGGAGGTCACCTGTAGAAGGGGGGGTACTGTCATGCCCCACTCTGACGATGTGCGGAGGTCAGCCAGGATAGCAGCACGAGTTTAGTGGTTGCTTTGGAGCCGTGCTGGATCCGCCTCTCATCAGGTGCACTGGGTGGGGTCATTAGTTTAAATAGCACACTGCCCAGTGCCCTGAGCGGATTATACTGTTCATTTTGGTCTGGGAAGCTTGGAGGGAAGGTTGGCTGTCAGTTCCTGCTCTCAGAGATAAGTGTCATTTATAGTTCGGTTGTTTGTGTCTTCTATTCCATCCAGGTTCTGTGCGAGCAGACTGCTCCTATCTCCCCACTTCACCATCTCAGGGAGTTCAGGGTTTTGTCAGCCCAGGCTGGAGGACACAAGCAAACCTACCTTCAAGGTCTGCTGTGGGCTGAGCAGTGCAGGGAAAGAGGTCAGGGAGAAGCTAGGAGGTGACCCTTCCCCTGTCTCTCGTCCAGAGCCTGGTTGGTGTGTTATCTTTTGTACAGAGTGCACGTCCATCGTGACAGCCTGCCCCTTTAATAGTGACCTCCACAGTGTCCGCCCCTTTAACAGTGACCTCCACAATGGCCGCCCCTTTAACAGTGACCGGCCCTTTAACAGTGACCTCCACAGTGCCTGCCCCTTTAATAGTGACCTCTACATTGCCCATCCCTTTAGTAGTGACCGCCCCTTTTAACAGTTACCTCCACAGTACCTGCCCCTTTAACAGTGACCTCCACAGTGCCTGCCCCTTTAACAGTAAACTCCACAGTGGCCGCCTGTTTAATAGTGGACCCTTCCCCCATGCATGTAGCAGTGTAGTTGTGCAGTCATACATCATATGACTGAATATTTAAGGACCTGAGAACTGCTAAAACCTGCAAACAACCTGGAGTAGGACCTGCGAGCTTGTATTGGCTAATAAGGGACATGTGACCGTGTGTATGGCAGTTCGGATTTAAGTGAAAGGCTTGCTGGCTTCTATTGGTTAATGCAGGTCATTTTTGGGGAATATCTGAGGAACGGTAAGTCCTAGAGAGCTGAGACCTGGTCTAAAACCTTCCCGGACACCTGATGTACCTGTGTGCCAAATTTGGTGAAGATCGGTCCAGAACGGTAAAGAACGTCCAGACAGACAGACGTCTAGACAGACAGACAGACACTCATTTATATATATATATATATATATATATATATATATATATATAAGAGATATAAAATATAATAAAACCTGATTTAAATACTATTTTTTAGGACATATCCCCTTCACGTTACACCACCATTTGTTTTTATTGCCAGCTGCGATCTCCTAATTGATCTGACTCAGCTAAAATATTAAATATGAAAAGGTTGTAGAGAACTTACCTCTTAGATAATCATCTCCGAAACTATGTGCAATATCCTCATTCTGAGAAGCATAAATTAGAAAAAAAAAATACATTTTGAAACTGAAATTCCTTCCATTAGTCAAGATGATGCGCAGATTTATGACTTGAGGAAATTAAACTTTGAGAGCAAACGGAGCAAATGAGTCAAGGGCTTTTTGTGGAAATTGGAAAGTGACACAAGCAGCTACGGGGGATAAGATAACAGAGGGAGAACGGTTGTAACATCATCGTAATATCATGTTAATATAACATAAAAATACAGACAACTCATATACGAGACATTGGACGCCAGAAAATACCTCTGGCAAACGGCAAAATATTCATTAAATGGTTGCACCCCTCCCTCCTTTATGTAGAAAGCTCCAAAGGTATAAGATCAGCAGTTGCAGTATTGTGCTTGTGTGTTTTGGATCACCCACTGAAAGAATACCTGCCTTATCATTATTAGTATTATATGCATAAATCAATACTAAATATGACATTTTATAATATGTGTTATTATGGAATCTTGATTTTCTAGCAGTTTGTAGTTTCCCTTTCCTTACCTGAAGGCTCTCCAAAATGTTGAGAAACCTAAACAGTAACTGAGGATGGTGAGGAGAGGAGAGGGAGGAGGATAAGGGGGAGATGATGCTGCAGTCTCTCTCACTGTGAATGCTGTGAGAGGGGAGGAGGGGGCAGCAAAGAGATTTCATCCCCTTACTAGAAATAGCTGGCCCTTTCAGCACAATAAAAATGTGTAGATAGGCAGAGGGGTGTAAACAGCCCAAAATATGCAGGTTAGACACAGAATTCCTGATTACAATTCATCTAATACACATCTACAACTGCGTAAGGAAGGATTGAGTTTCATTCTGAAACCAGTTATGGGAATAACAAATTGGGTATATAAACAATAGGCTAGAAGATTGTGCAATCCAGCACATGATCTTAGAGAAATCTTGTCAAAGTGGCCCCTTTGATATGTCATAGATACACGGGAGAAGATCATATTGGCAAACTCTGATCTCAGACCACTTATCGCTTGGATCAAAGACCTCTATAGAGATAAATCACTTCCGTAGTAGGATTTCTAATGCTACATTCTAATGATCTGACCACCATGGCAGATTGCCAGCAATAGGAATCTCCGAGCAGTGCCAAAGTGGTTGGTTTCTATATACTGCCCATTTTATTCTGGAAACCAGTGAGATCCTGTTGACTCTATTTCCCCTTTAAGTAAAAATTCTGCAAAGCAGCAAAAGCTAAATTCACGTTCTCAAGAACAACGGCAGTATTTGCAGACAACAATAAGATTGACGGATTCCCACAAGATGTGACAGAGGAGCAGTCGAAATGTCAGACTAATCCTGATTATCTGCTCGTCTCTTGGCAGTGGCCAGCAATCAATCCATTTCGGGATAAGGTAAAAAATTTGCTAAGAGATTTTATGGCGCCGGTCCCAAATTGTTCTCTAATATATTCGCCATCTGGAAGAAAATTCTCACATTTCTCAGAAAGACTTAGAACGTTTGTAATAAATATAACCTCCAACATGTCTTCTATACTGCCTAGTGTCAGATGTAAACAAGCGTATTCATGTTTACAGACGGCAGGGATTTAGAAAATACTGACAGCACAATGTACACTAGAAAGTTCCCTTTAAGCATTAAAGGGGTTATCTTTATTATGTTTGAGTGTAATGGTGGCTCTACTACGAGTGACAGCTGTAGCATCCAATCAGGAGACCAGAGGGGAGGGGCTGTGATGCAGCTCAATGCTGACAGCACTTCCCAGTGAAGCTCCGCCTCAAGTGCACTTGCAAGAGCAGAATTTTGCAGAATAAAACTTCATATTCTCACTACTTCTTATAAGAAAAGCTCCACAAAAGTTATGTTTTTTCCAGCTCTCCCTAGCCCCTACTTAGCGTTCTTCCCTTTAAAATCATACAAAAATTGATACTCGCCTCACCGATTCCTCACTGTTGCCATTCCCAAAGTCACACAGGTCCCCATAGCTCTCTACTTCCTGCTCCTATCTTAACACACGGGAAAATCCTGCACAGCCAATTAGTGGCAAGTCACCACTGCAGTCAGTGATTGTCTAAGAGTCAATTTCCAGCATGTTGAGAAGGGAGTAGGAAGTAGACAGCAGCAGGGACGTGGGCAGCATCAGAAAATAGGTGGAAGATCAATAAGGTGAAGGGCAGTGGCAGGGAATCAGTAAAGTGAAAGGCTGTGGCGGGGGATAGATAGGATGAAAAGCAGTGGTGGAGAATCGGTAAGGTGAAAGGAAATGACAGGGTATCAGTAAGGTAAAAGGCAGTGACTGGGGGATTGGTATAGTAAGAGACAGTGGCAGGGGATAAGTAAGGTCAAAGGCAGTGTTGGGGGATTGGTAATGTGAAAGGCAGTGGTGGGGGATTGGTAATGTAAAAGGCAGTGTCGGAGGATTGGTAGGATGAAAAGCAGTGGTGGGGAAGCAGTAAGGTGAAAGGAAATGACTGGGGGATTGGTAAGGTGAAAAACAAGTGGCGGGCACTTGGTAAGGTGAAAGACAAGTGGCAGGCACTTGGTAAGGTGAAAGGCAGTGGCAGGGGACTAGTAAGGTGAAAGGCAGTGGCGGGGAATTGATAAGGTAAAAGGTAGTGGTCAGGGATCAGTAAGGTCAAAGGAAGTGTCGGGGGATTGGTAATGTGAAAGGCAGTGGTGGGGGATAGATAGGATGAAAAGCAGTGGTGGGGAATCGGTAAGGTGAAAGGAAATGACAGGGTATCAGTAAGGTGAAAGGCAGTGACTGGGGGATTGGTATGGTAAGAGACAGTGGCAGGGGATAAGTAAGGTCAAAGGCAGTGTCGGGGGATTGGTAATGTGAAAGGCAGTGTCGGAGGATTGGTAGGATGAAAAGCAGTGGTGGGGAAGGAGTAAGGTGGAAGGAAATGACTGGGGGATCGGTAAGGTGAAAGACAGAGGCAGGGGACTAGTAAGGTGAAAGGCAGTGGCAGGGGACTAGTAAGATGAAAGACAGAGGCAGGGGACTAGTAAGGTGAAAGGCAGTGGCAGGGGACTAGTAAGATGAAAGACAGTGGCAGGGGACTAGTAAGGTGAAAGACAGTGGCAGGGGACTAGTAAGGTGAAAGGCAGTGGCAGGGGACTAGTAAGGTGAAAGGCAGTGGCAGGGGACTAGTAAGGTGAAAGACAGTGGCAGGGGACTAGTAAGGTGAAAGACAGTGGCAAGGGACTAGTAAGGTGAAAGGCAGTGGCAAGGGACTAGTAAGGTGAAAGACAGAGGCAGGGGACTAGTAAGGTGAAAGACAGTGGCAAGGGACTAGTAAGGTGAAAGACAGTGGCAAGGGACTAGTAAGGTGAAAGACAGTGGCAAGGGACTAGTAAGGTGAAAGGCAGTGGCAGGGGACTAGTAAGGTGAAAGACAGTGGCAGGGGACTAGTAAGGTGAAAGACAGTGGCAGGGGACTAGTAAGGTGAAAGACAAGTGGCAGGGGACTAGTAAGGTGAAAGACAAGTGGCAGGGAATTGGTAAGGTGGATGGCAGCGGTAGGGAATTGGTAAAGTCAAAGGCAGTGGCGGTTGATCGGTAAAGTCAATGCAATGGCAGGAGATTAGTAATATGAAAGGCAGTGGCGGGGGATCGGTAAGGTGGGTATTGGTTGTTTTATGTTTTTAAGCCTCTGAGAGCCTTCTGCCCCCAATTCCTTCACACAAAAAAACCCCTCTAAGTATAATAATTTGTAAATGACTAACAAGAGGTAATAAAATCCGTTCTCGTGTACCAGTGTGGGCGCTGACAATAGTTCGCTAACCGCGCCGCTTTCTTTAGATCATAATCCTCCAGTACAAGTAGGAAACGTGCACAGTGATTTATTTGACAAGTGGGAGAGAGCAGCGCCTTCCTGATACTTATATTGTCATCTTACTTCTCATACCTCTTTGTTAAGTAACACTCTCATCTCTCCTTCGTCAGAGCCCCTGACACCACTGTGATTTCTGCTCCTTTTCATGCCGGATCCTCTGGGAATTTTTCGCTTATTTATATGGAGGAGCTGTAAGGTGCCATAAAGGTGAAAATAAGTGGGGTAAGCCTGACAAGTCGAGAGACCCCAGGGATCACTGGGGCTCATGGGCGGAGGCTGTGCTACGTTGTGGCTGATGTTTAATGGAATGTTACACCGTGGCAAATGTCAGTTTTCGCATGTGGTATCTCAGGTGCCTATAAGGAACCGTGTGCTGTCCGCATCAGTATGTCCGTTCCGTAGCCCCGCCAAAAAAATAGAACATGTCCTATTCTTGTCCATTTTAGGCATTGTTACAATGGATCCGCAAAAAAGAAAAACGCATGGCATATGGATGTCATTTTTTTGGGGGGATCCGCAATTTGCGGACCGCAAAACACATACGGTCGTGTGCATGTAGCCTAATTCAGCATGAAAAACGAGTTACTTTTTACATTTATTTTATGTTCTAAAAAGCTCCAGATTTGAGAGATTCTTTTTACTTCATTAGAATGGCGCCCCCTGGTGTTTAATCTGTATAGTAATGTGCATGTCCAACAGCTGAGGTGGTCGCACACGCTCAGTTCCATCTTTGTACTGCCACCAGCCATATCTACTGCTAGAAGCTGCAACAGTAACAGGGAGAGAGCTGATGCAGAAAGGACGTACCCCCTGAGCTGTGATAGGAAGAGAGCTGCTGCAGAAAGGACGTACCCCCTGATCTGTGATAGGAAGGGAGCTGCTGCAGAAAGGACGTACCCCCTGAGCTGTGATAGGAAGAGAGCTGCTGCAGAAAGGACACACCCTCTGAGCTATGATAGGAAGAGAGCTGCTGCAGAAAGGACGTACCCCCTGAGCTGTGATAGGAAGAGAGCTGCTGCAGAAAGGACGTACCCCCTGAGCTGTGATAGGAAGAGAGCTGCTGCAGAAAGGACGTACCCCCTGAGCTGTGATAGGAAGAGAGCTGCTGCAGAAAGGACGTACCCCCTGAGCTGTGATAGGAAGAGAGCTGCTGCAGAAAGGACGCACCTACTGAGCTATGATAGGAAGAGAGCTGCTGCAGAAAGGACGTACCCCCTGAGCTGTGATAGGAAGAGAGCTGCTGCAGAAAGGATGTACCCCCTGAGCTGTAATAGGAAGAGAGCTGCTGCAGAAAGGACGTACCCCCTGAGCTGTGATAGGAAGAGAGCTGCAGCAGAAAGGACACACCCACTGAGCTATGATAGGAAGAGAGCTGCTGCAGAAAGGACATACACCCTGAGCTGTGATAGGAAGAGAGCTGCTGCAGAAAGGACACATCCCCTGAGCTGTGATAAGAAGAGAGCTGCTGCAGAAAGGACACACCCACTGAGCTATGATAGGAAGAGAGCTGCTGCAGAAAGGACATACCCCCTGAGCTGTGATAGGAAGAGAGCTGCTGCAGAAAGGACGTACCCCCTGAGCTGTAATTGGAAGAGAGCTGCTGAAGAAAGGACTTACCCCCTGAGCTGTAATAGGAAGAGAGCTGCTGAAGAAAGGACGTACCCCCTGAGCTATGATAGGAAGGGAGCTGCTGCAGAAAGGACGTACCCTCTGAGCTGTGATAGGAAGAGAGCTGCTGCAGAAAGGACGTACCCGCTGAGCTGTGATAGAAAGAGAGCTGCTGCAGAAAGGACGTACCCCCTGAGCTGTGATAGGAAGAGAGCTGCTGCAGAAAGGACATACACCCTGAGCTGTGATAGGAAGAGAGCTGCTGCAGAAAGGACACATCCCCTGAGCTGTGATAAGAAGAGAGCTGCTGCAGAAAGGACACACCCACTGAGCTATGATAGGAAGAGAGCTGCTGCAGAAAGGACATACCCCCTGAGCTGTGATAGGAAGAGAGCTGCTGCAGAAAGGACGTACCCCCTGAGCTGTAATTGGAAGAGAGCTGCTGAAGAAAGGACGTACCCCCTGAGCTGTAATAGGAAGAGAGCTGCTGAAGAAAGGACGTACCCCCTGAGCTATGATAGGAAGGGAGCTGCTGCAGAAAGGACGTACCCTCTGAGCTGTGATAGGAAGAGAGCTGCTGCAGAAAGGACGTACCCTCTGAGCTGTGATAGAAAGAGAGCTGCTGCAGAAAGGACGTACCCCCTGAGCTGTGATAGGAAGAGAGCTGCTGCAGAAAGGACACATCCCCTGAGCTGGGATAGGAAGAGAGCTGCTGCAGAAAGGACGCACACCCTGAGTTGTGATAGAAAGAGAGCTGCTGCAGGAGAAATGGCATGCCCCCTGAACAGTGAAAGGAGAGAGCTGCTGCAGAAAGGACATGCCCCTTGAAAAAGGACATGCTTCTTGATCTGCCAGCATGAAGAAGATCAATTGGAGCAATGCAATGGAGATCTCTGGATCCATGTGCGGTACAGGGCTGGTTCAAGCTTTGTTAGAAAGGTATTGTCATGTACTATATGATGCTTGATTTTCACATTTTACGTCAATCATGACGTAGCCCGCTAAAGTAATGTAAAGCTCCTGGTCCCTGCTCGGACCATTTAACACGACATACAACCTGTGGCCAGTGTGAAACTACTACTCCCATCATGCCTTGAAAGCCAAAGGCATCTCCTGGACAATCTACCCTAAAGAAATAATTACGACTGCTCATTTAAGGAGCGCCGGATGGGGCAGACGAGAGCGGACGCGTACCTCCCGTCCCATCGCTGTCCCCCTGGGCGATTCTCCAAATCATGTGCATCTGTCACAATATTGTGAGGCTCCGCAAACAAGCGCGGTCCCTCCACACCAGAAGAAAATATCTGATGTGACAGAATTTACTCTTCTCCGTCCCTGCTTTGGTTGCCACGGTAACTGCATCTCGCAGGTACCATTAAAACAAACAAGACACTGCAGATTTTTTGGGAAATTGCACAAATCTTTCAGCGGCCAGAAGTAAGGAAATAATAAATTGATTAAAGTTGCATTTTCGGACTAAAAACAGGCCAATTAGGAAGTTATATAAAAAGCACCGGGTAAGTGAAAAACGTAATTGACCTAAAATTACATTCTTCGCAAATGATGCTTTCGTAATTCACACTATTTATAATCAGCTGCGGGGAGCGGAGGAGTCGTGCTGGGAATATTTCTAACCTATAAAGAACTATTGTTAAATTCGACCTGTGGCCTATAAAAAGTCAACCAATAGCAGCTGCATCAGGGAGGTATGAGGCATGCTGAGGCTTATGCCTCAGTGATAAAAATCCATTGCATCTGGTCAAAGTGTCCTTTAACTTTTGCAAATTCGGCTGACTGGTGTAGAGAGTACATACTGTATATTCAGAATATATGGCGAACATACAAATGCAACCTACTGACTGTTTCCAATGCTCAGCTTTTTCAGCCCCTAGTCCAGTCTTATAAACGTTTTGTGGCCATGTATAAATTATACACATAGGCTAAGGCCTCTTTCACACTACCGTTTTTTTTTAAACGTTTTTCGGGCAGTTTTTTGCGTTCCGTCATTTCAATGGTTCGGCAAAAAAAACCTGAATGTACTCCGTATGCATTCTGTTTCCGTATTTCCGTTACCATCTATTCAAAATGTTATGTCCAGCCCAATTTTTTTCTATGTAATTACTGTATAATTGTATATGCCATACGGAAAAACGGAACGGAAACACAACGGAAACAAAAAAACGGAACAACGGATCTGTGAAAAACGGACCGCAAAACACTGAAATAGCCATAAGTTAGTGTGAAAGAGGCCTTATATGGGTTTTCTAAGACTTCGATATTGATGACCTGTCCTATCCGATCAATATCAGATCAGTGGAGGTCTGACTGCCGGCACCCCAACCGATCAGCTGTTTGAAGGCTCAGACAAGAGCTGCAGCCTCTTCATACTAAACCAAGCACAGCGCCCTGCACTATATAGTGGCTGTGTTAGGTACTGCAGCTCACTTCAATGGAACTGAGCTGCACAAACAGTCACCATGTGACTGATGGACACAATGTCACAAGCAGTGGTGCTCACCCACTGATTAAACAATCAGACCCCCACCCAGTGGCTGCTACGTGACTCAGACCACATGGCTGCTACAGGGTTCAGGGGGAGGGGGGGGGACTGACTGCTGGTGGGTCTAGCAATGGACTTCTTCTGTCTTTCCCGTGTGAAAACACAGCATTTTCATGCAGCCGCCACTAGATAGAGCTCAATGCAAAGAGATGACTACAGCTTCCATCATAAGTGTAAATTGCTATGCACTGAGCTCCCCCTAGTGGTGGCTGCAGGCAGGCAGCTTTGTAAAAGAAGAGAATCAGCAGATTTATCAATGTACTTTTGCCTGTTGTCTGGTATAAATAAATTTAGAAATATGGTGCTGACAATGGGCGTTATAATTTTGAAGTACCTGTTCCAATTTCTTTGACTTAAAAGTCGGATAAAGTGGTTGAGGCCAAAGGCATTTTTTAATGCAGTATGTATTAATTTAAATTTTATCTGCTTCATTATCATTTTTTTTTTAATTAGTTAGAAATTTGAGGCGTTGCGTTCAACAGTGCCTGATGCATGCATACTCGAAAACTGGGTGTGGGGGCCCAAGAAAAGTTTTGCTATGGGGCCCCATAAGATCTTTGTATGTTCCTGCCCGCACCGATCAGATACTGATGACCTATCCTGAGGATATGTTATCAATATTTAGATCCTTTTAACAGAGGGGGGTCCCTCACTCCAGACCTTCATTAATTAGGCTGGAGCACAGAGTGTCCGACTAACTGGGTGAGTGGATAGATTTTAGTACATGGCCATGCACCGCTGAGAATCATCTCAGCGGTGCATGGCCATGTACTAAAATCTATCCACTCACTCACGTAAGACAAAGAAGTGCTGTAAGACTCACAAAAGTGAAACAGCTAACACAGGTCTCTCACGAGAGTAGAGACGGGATCCAAGCAAAAAACCGGACCCGATACAAACACAGCGGAGAAAGGCTGAAGCGTGGGACGCCACGGCAGAAATCCTTCCACAGACCTAACCGAGTGAACTTACACGGGACACAGTGAGTAATATAACTCTAAGTGGAACTATACCGAACCGCTGTACGAGAGGCGGCGTAAGCACGGAGATAACAGACGTGCTAGACAATTGACTTATCGCATACAGTGTACTCAGACTCTGAGACTACTATAGGTGATGGATAATCTAATCATGGTGTAAAACACAGAATCATCCCTGAATATCGTTTATCCCATATCCTATACGGTGGCATAAGATTTCAATTGTATGCATTTAGGACTATGTGAAATCTGCATGTAAATATATACCTTCGAATATACTTGAAGCACAATATTTAACCAGCTCTATCCTGCTCCGTCACAGACGACTGTGATCCACTAGCCTTACCCAAGTCGGGGGACACGGATGAAGCCCTCTGCGCCTTGCATTTAGATTTTTGTGCCCTAGAAATATATACTCTTCTGGTTGACACATATGTTATATATGCTTTTTACATGCTTTTTATATGAATTTTATCCTGGTGCACACAGGATATAGTGTTTATTGTTTAATAAATATTTTTATTCAATTTCCACGTGTATTCCGACTGTTGAGTGCCGGTTCTACCCAATCTTTACGAGAGTCTAGTCATGTTCCCATAACAAGGGTTAACTTATCTGTCCTCTTCCTCTCCCCTATTTCCTTTGGAAATGGGGAAGAGAGACAGGCCTCTAGTATAGATACGTGGTGTTATGTGTTGACCCATTCCTGGGCCCAATGATTGGAATGTTTCCAAATTCAATATTATTTGTACGCAGTCCTTTGTATTCCCCCTCTCCCTTATGTTCTTCCCTCCCTCCCATCTCTTTTACAGAAGTTATGCTAGTCGCAGCAAGGTATTACAGACACGAGACGGGCCTTTTCAATCCTGGCTCTCCTTGAGGAACACTTCATACGCATCTGGCAACAAGCATGGTACTATCTCTACACTACAAAAATGATTAAATACATGTCATTAAATGTCAAGGGCCTTAACTCTAATGCTGAAAGGAGGCTAGCCCTGACGGCGTGTCGCTCACCTTGATCAAAGAGGTACTTTCACATTCGCAGCCAGAACATTCCCACGAATCTATTCTCCTCGAATAGAAAGGTAGCAGCGGTGGCTATTCTTCCATCTGCTGATTGTCCCCTGCAGGTTGAATCTAGTATTTCTGACCCAAATGGCAGATATGTCATACTTCAGGCCACCTTTCAGGGCACCCCTCTTGTATTATGTAACCTATATGCCCCAAACTCTGCACAAATTCCCTTTTTAAGAAAGGTTCAGTTAAAATTGTCCCGTTATCTTCCAGCAGCACTGATAGTCGGAGGGGACTTTAATGTCTCTTTTTCTGAGAACCTGGATAGATCATCCTTGGCTGGAAAGATAGTCCCACAGTCAAAACGTAGACTCTCACGTCTTTTTAGATGCTTGGTCCGGAAATTCGCATTGTATGACTTAAGGCGAATAAATTATCCTACATCCAAAACTTACACCTTCTATTCTCATCCCCATAGTACACCACACACTCGCATTGATTATTTCTTCGGTAATATACCTACCCTTATAATGTTAGCAGATGCCGAAATAGGAAATACCACCTGGTCCGACCATGCCCCGATCTCCATTCTTTTGAATCCCACTAGGAAACACACCAAGGTCTGCCACTGGCGCATGAACGATACCCTTCTCACTAGACCCATACGCAGACAGGAGCTGCAAGACACTCTATCTGAATATTTCTCTATCAAACAACCTTCTGTCTCTTATGTGTCTACCCTATGGGAGGCAAACAAAGCTGTTTTTAGGGGTAATTGCATAGCAATCGGTTCTAAGCTGAAAAAAGACCGTAACTTCACATACGCTTCCATTGTTGATCAACTAAAAACACTAGAGGCCCAACTGGAGACGCATGGCTCGCGGCATCTATTACGACGCATCGTCATTCTCCAAGCTAGACTGAGAGATTTGGCATATGCGAAAACGAAGAAATTACTCTTATACTCCCGCCAACGCTTCTATGTGTTGGGTAACAAACCGCATACAATTTTAGCACGTCAGCTCTGCGACTCCAATATTACAGGATCACCTACGGCTATGAGACAATCAGATGGTAATACTCCGTATAATCCTAATGTTATCTCAGACCTTTTTCAACAATACTATGCGGCTCTTTACGCTCTCCCACAGCAAGTGCCCACTAATCGTGCGGATTGTCAAAGGTCATTCTCCTTCTTTTTAACCCCTTAGGGACAGGCTCATTTTCACCTTAAGGACCAGGCCATTTTTTGCAAATCTGACCAGTGTCACTTTATTTGGTGATAACTTTAAAACGCTTTGACTTATCCAGGCCATTCTGAGATTGTTTTTTTTCGTCACATATTATACTTCATGACACTGGTTAAATGGAGTAAAAAAAATAAATCATTTTTATTTATAAAAAAAATACCAAATTTACCAAAAATTTTGAAAAATTTGCAAATTTCCAAGTTTCATTTTCTCTACTTCTATAATAAATAGTAATACCTACAAAAATAGTTATTACTTTACATTCCCCATATGTCTACTTCATGTTTGGATCATTTTGGGAATGACATTTAATTTTTTGGGGATGTTACAAGGCTTAGAAGTTTAGAAGCAAATCTTGAAATTTTTCAGAAATTTTCAAAAACCCACTTTTTAAAGGACCAGTTCACGTCTGAAGTCACTTTGTGAGGCTTAGGCCTCATGCACACGGCCGTTGTTTTGGTCCGCATCCGAGCCGGAGTTTTTGCGGCTCGGGTGCGGACCCATTCACTTCAAAGGGGCCGCAAAAGTTGCTCCGTTCCGTGGCCCCGCTAAAAAAATCTAACATGTCCTATTCTTGTCGGTGTATGGAATGCGCACGGACGCCATCCGTATTTTGCGGATCCGCGATTTGCGGACCGCAAAACACACCACGGTCGTGTGCATGAGGCCTTACATAATTAGAAACCACACAAAAATGACCCTATTCTAGAAACTACACCCCTCAAGGTATCCAAAATGGATTTTACAAACTTTGTTAACTCTTTAGGTGTTCCACAAGAATTAATGGAAAATAGAGATAAAATTTAAAAATTTCATTTTTTTGGCAGATTTTCCATTTTAATAATTTTTTTCCAGTTACAAAGCAAGGGTTAACAGCCAAACAAAACTCAATATTTATGGCCCTGATTCTGTAGTTTAAAGAAACACCCCATATGTGGTCGTAAACTGCTGTACGGGCACACGGCAGGGCACAAAAGGAAAGAAATTCCATACGGTTTTTGGAAGGCAGATTTTGCTGGACTGTTTTTTTGACACCATGTCCCATTTGAAGCCCCCCTGATGCACCCCTAGAGTAGAAACTCCAAAAAAGTTACCCCATTTTAGAAACTATGGGATAGGGTGGCAGTTTTGATGGTACTATTTTAGGGTACATATGATTTTTGGTTGCTCTATATTACACTTTTTGTGAGTCAAGGTAACAAGAAATAGCTGTTTTGGCACCATTTTTATTTTTTGTTATTTACAACATCCATCCATCCAGGTTAGATCATGTGGTATTTTTATAGAGCAGGTTGTCACGGACCCGGCAATACCTAATATGTATACTATTTTTTTATTTATGTAAGTTTTACACAATGATTTCATTTTTGAAACAAAAAGAATCATGTTTTAGTGTCTCCATAGTCTGAGAGCCATAGTTTTTTCAGTTTTTGGGTGATTATATGGGTAGGATATGATTTTTGCGGGATGAGATTGTGGTCTGATTGGCACTATTTTGGGTTGCGTATGACTTTTTGATGGCTTGCTATTACACTTTTTGTGATGTAAGATGACAAAAAATAGCTTTTTTTTTACACCGTTTTAATTTTTTTATGGTATTCACCTGAGTGGTTAGGTCATGTGATATTTTTTATAGAGCAGGTTATTACGGACGCGGCGATACCTAATATGTATACTTTTTTAAATTAACTTTTACACAATAATAGCTTTTTTAATAATAGCGATTGTCTTAGGTAGGGGCTCATTTTTTGCGGGATGAGGTGACGGTTAGATTGGTACTATTTTGGTGGCCATACGCCTTTTTGATCGCTTGCTGTTGTACTTTTAGTGATGTAAGGTGACAATTTTTTTTTATTTAGCACAGTTTTTATTTTTTACGGTGTTCATCTGAGGGGTTAAATCATGCGATATGTTTATAGAGCCGGTCGATACGGACGCGGTGATACCTAATATGTCAACTTTTTTATTTTTCCCTATTTTTTACCATTTTTTTTAACTTTATTTGGGGGAAATGACGTTCATTTTTTTTACTTTTAATTTTTTTGGGGGGGGGATTTATTTTTTAAACTTTTTTTTCACTTTATTTTTTGTCCCACTTTGGGACTTCAACTTTTGGGGGTCTGATTCCCTTTACAATGCATTCCAATACTTCTGTATTGGAATGCATTGGCTGTAAGAGTAGTACTGTGTGTATTACTCATACAGCTTCCGGCCTGTGAGATCTAGGGGGCTGGATCTCATCAGGCTCGTCACCGGAAGGCAGCGCCAATGCCTAAGGAAGGCATCGCGCTGCCTTCCATTCCATCGGGTCCCCATTACACAGCACAGGGACCCGATGGCACCGCTGATCCCCGCCGCAATGACCTGTAAACGCTGCAAACCGCGCATTGTCCCAGGGTGCCTGCTGATTGATTTCAGCAGGCACCCAGTTCCGATCACCGCCCGCCGCGTGGCTGTGATCGGAACTACACATGACATACCGGTACGTCATGTGTCCTTAAGTACCAGGAAATCATGACGTACAGGTACGTCATATGTCCCCAAGAGGTTAAGCCAATGCAACCTTCCTAAGATTTCAAAAGAAGCTCTATCTTCCCTGAATATTCAGATCACAGCGGACGAGATTCAGGAGGTAATAAAGCAGCTCCCCAATAACAAATCCCCTGGACCAGATGGTTTGCCATATCTTTACTATAAGACGTTTACCTCTGTTCTTCTCCCGCACATGATTACATTATTTAATTAATTCTTGCAAGGCTCACCAATACCAGCCTTAATGCTACAATCCTATATTACCCTCATTCCAAAGCCTGGTAGGGACCATATGGAGTGTTCCAATTATCGTCCTATAGCTCTCCTTAACTCAGATTTAAAAATCTTTACTAAAATCCTTGCGAACCGACTTTCTTTGTGGCTCCCCCAATTAATCCATAAAGAGCAAGTAGGATTTGTGTTGAATCGGCAGGGAGGCGACAACACAAGGAGAGCTATAGACCTGAATGACTTTGTTAATAAAACCGGTCAACAGGCTTTATTATTGAGCCTTGACCCGGAAAAAGCGTTTGACCGACTAAGCTGGCCCTCCATGCTCTCCACCTTACAGGGCTTTGGTATTGGGGGTCCTTTTGTTACTGCACTCCGTGCTTTATACACTAAACCCACAGCTATTATCAAAATGACCCTTGCCCAATCTGGTAAGATACATATTTTTAATGGCACAAGGCAGGGCTGCCCACTCTCTCCTCTACTTTTTGTACTATGCATTGAGCCTCTAGCTGCTGCTATTAGATCGCACCCTGATATTCATGGAGTAAAAGTCAATCATGTAGACTTCCAGCTGTCTCTCTGCAGACGATGTCCTTCTTACTTTGACCTCCATGTTACCCTTCCGAATGTATTCAAGTTACTAGAGGAATATGGTAAATTATCAGGGTATAAAGTCAATACCACAAAAACAGAAGCCCTGCCGTTGAACATTCCACCCGACAGGTTGAACAATCTAAGAGATAGCTTCCATTTTAGATGGACTGAAGACACTTTGAAATGCTTAGGAGTGCACTTAACGCAAACATACGCATCATTATACACTTATAACTTTCCTCCCCTTTTTCAACAGCTAAGAACCCTTATGACTAAATGGAAGCCTCTACCCCTTTCTCTATTTGGCCGAATAGCAGTAATGAAAATGTCCATATTGCCCAAGTTATTATACATGTTAGAGACCCTTCAAGTCCCCATACCAGGAAAGGAGCTGAGGGCTCCAATCCTCAATCCTTAGATTCATATGGAATGGAAAGAGGCACAGGATTTCATGTAGCACCCTTACAGCCCTTAAATCACAAGGTGGTCTGGGGGTGCCGGATATCACTAGATACTATTGGGCAACGCACCTAAGGCATATCCTTGCCTGGTCGAACCTCTTAGCATATTCCAGATGGATGGAATTAGAAAAATTATGGATTGCTCCGATACATCCTAATGCTTTAATATGGTCTTAGATACCAACTGCCCAGATACCAAAGCTGCTGGGACCTATGACCCTCACGTATAATGTTTGGAAATCTTGTAACTCATCTATGATATCCTTCCTATGTAACCCACTGTTTCCGGCAGGTATGGAGGTCTCTTTTTTTTAAACCTTGGTTTTCCAGTAGGATATTCCGCTTTGCAGATATAGTGGATTATAGGACTTTGAAAATTATACCTTTTGACCCTCTTACATCCTCACTTACCAGAGACCTCCAGATACTAACATTTACAAACACTAGTTTATTCAATACTACTCACGTTTCTACACCTACGACGTTTGAGAAGTTGTGTAAACTATCAGACTCGACCAAGGGACTTATCTCTGAGATATACATTATACTTTCCTCTCCGGATCCTTCCCCACCAACCAACCGGGAAACGCTTATAGGGCGTAACATCTCTCCAGACGAATGGAAACTAATATGGAGAAGGGCAGCTTTAACTTCTACTTGTGCCACATTTAAAGAGAATGTTAATGTTCTGGTATCATACCCCTCAACTGTTAAAATATCTTGATTCTAAATTATCAGATAGATGTTGGAGATGTGGAACGGAGCTGGGATCATTGTTCCACATCTTCTGGGAGTGTCCCTTGATACATCCATTTTGGAAGGAGACACAGGGGATCCTTTTACAATTAATAGATGTTGAGTCCCACTTGAAACCCTTATCTATATGTGTTGAATATGCCTCCTGCTCCCCTGGAAAAATACACCCTGACAGTGGCTAGACGTCTTGTAGTCAGTTTTTGGAAACGACAAGACAGGCCTACTCGCTCTGACCTTATAACCAGTGTCTTGGATGTTAGAAGAATGGAATACTTAACTGCCCTTATGACCAATCAAGTTGAACGGTTTGACAAAATTTGGAGGCTCTGGGATGACTATACTGGTACGCTTGCTTAATACCACACCGTTGCTCCCTCGGTATATCCTTTCCCCTCGTGTCCTATCTTGTCTATGTCCGTCTTATTTCCTTGGTTGATACGACTATGACTGTTGGCTATAATATGTTCAGTAGATTGAGACTAGCCATCTAATAGATATCAGCATGTCCATTTAATTATTGACCTACATTGTTAACTTATATTGACATCTTTAAATGCTATTAAGATTCCATATGTTTGTTACTTTGGAGACCACTTTTGTGTAGTGGCCCAATATTTTATTTTATTTTTCTCGCTTAAGGTATATGTGTTTACCCTGTTGATTCTTACGCAGAAATGTCATTACTCATTGCTGTTTTTCATTTCAAAAGAAAGCTTTAATAAAAAGACAATTATATAAAGCAAAGAGGGAACGCTATACCTGGTCATCAAACTCTGATGAGGACTCGGCTCCTTCCCCGATGTCTAGAATAAGGCTTAGGTCGAGCTCGCTTGGTCCTGTAGGCAAAGAATAAACATGGGGTAACGCTGCTGTACTGTTCATTCCATACAGTGGTACTATATACCGTATTTTTCGCCGTATAAGACGCACCGGCGTATAAGACGCACCTAGGTTTTTGGGGAGGAAAATAAGAAAAAAAATATTTTTAACCAAAAGGTGTGCTGTGGGTTTGGAACTAGGTGGTCTGTGGATGGCACTATTACTGGGGATCTGTGGATGACGGACACTGTTATGGGGGGATCTGTGGATGACGGACACTGTTATGGGGGGATCTGTGGATGACGGACACTGTTATGGGGGGATCTGTAGATGACGGACACTGTTATGGGGGGATCTGTGGATGACTGACACTGTTATGGGGGGATCTGTGGATGACGGACACTTATGGGGGGATCTGTGGATGACGGACACTGTTATGGGGGGAACTGTGGATGACGGACACTGTTATGGGGGAACTGTGGATGACGGACACTGTTATGGGGGATCTGTGGCTTTCACTGTTACAGGGGGATCTGTGGCTGGCACTGTTACAGGGGGGGATCTGTGGATGGCACTGTTATAGATGTGTCATCCACAGACCCTCCCAGCCCATAACTGTGCCATCCACAGATCCCCCGCCGCTCCAGTATACTAACATAATATGTCTTATTCAATTAATAGTTATTAAATATGCCTCTTTATTCCTAAAGTACCTTAAATCCTAAGTGCTTCAGTACAATGCCGGCAGGCCGGCGCGGCGCGTCACTCACTGACGTCACTTGCCTGCGCCGCCTGCTTCATTCATAAAGTAGGCGGCGCAGGCACGTGACATCAGGGAGTTACGCTGCCGCCCGCCCGGCCTGCATTGTACGGATGCGCTTAGGATTTAAGGTACTATTAGGCATAAAGGGGCATATTTAATAACCATTAATTGAATATGACATATTTTATTAGTACACCGGAGCGGCGGGGCGGGCCTTTAGTACAGTGACTGCACCGCCCCGCCGCTATTGCCGGCCCCAGCTCCTCCTCCCAGTCCCTCCCCGAGTCCCCGCTCGCTTTACATCGCTGCCAGCGATGTAAAACTGACTGCATTCGCCGTATAAGACGCAGGGGTCATTTCTCCCCCATTTTGGGGGAAGAAAAAGTGCGTCTTATACGGCGAAAAATACGGTACTATTTACTTAATATGCGATGGGTGAGGGTCCGACACCCCGCTCCCTCACCGATCAGCTGTGCCCTGCAGCATCCTGCACTGGAATGATCACTGTGAATGGAACAGAAGCACAGCTCCGTTCTAAGTGTAGTGGTCGTGTCGGGTTACTGCAGTTCAGCTCCCATTCACTCAGGGGTGCACCTAGTCTTTCTTCCGCCTGAGGTGAAAACTGAAACGGCACCCCAAACCCCAATGCCAATTTCTTAACCTAACCCCTTCCCTCAAGCCCTACTGTTAAAGACATACCTACAGAGCTGCTAAACATACAGGGTAATACAGGGCCACATACTGTGCCCACTGTGCTTCCCAATACTATACTGTAGAAACAGATAAACCCCCCCCTTCCGCTGCGGCCCTCTTGCCCCTACCTGGTGCTGCCTGAGGCCTCGCCTCATTGGTGGTGCACCCCTGCATTCACTTCAATGGGAGCTGAGCTGCAGTAACCTGGCGCGGCCACTACACTTTGAATGGCGCTGTCTCCTTCCTTCTTTCAAATTCTAGTTTCAGAGTTGGAGACTGCAGGGAACAGCTGATCTGTGGGGGAGCGGACTCTCACCAATCATAATTATATAATCTGAGGATAGATTATACATTTCAGGTGCCTGGAGAACCCCTTTAATATAGGGTGTGAGTCCAGGTTGTCTAACAACTACATGACTTCCTGTTTGGGTGACTACCAAAAACCCATTTATCTAGAGACACCTATCTGCAGACAGTTCTGTTTTGGTCTATAAGACCTCTTAAACAGAGGGAAGGGTTATCTCAAGAACGGTGGGAGAGTGAAGGGAGACCACGCTGCGCAAGCGCAGACACCTCTCCATTCACCGCTATGGGACTGCTGGAAATAGCTGTCCAGCGATTGGCTATTTTTGGAGGAGTGGCCAACTATCAGCGGTAAAAGGTGGGAGGCCGCACTTGCGCAGTGTACCCTCCCTTCACTTCAGGGAACCCATTTTTGAGATAGGAGTAGGTCCCAGACATTTGTGGCATATCCCAGCGAATGGAAAAAACGCTTTAACACAAAATCCATTGTAATAACTTTAAATGACTGCCTCTGTTCCACAGCGCTGTAGAGAGATTGCTGTCTCATATTAGTCCCTGTCCCCACTGCGGCTCACAATCTATATATCGAATGATCTGCATGTTTTGTGGGGTGCGGAAGAAAACCCAGGTGAACACGTGAAGAACATACAAACTCCATGCAGATGTTGCCCCTGGTTGGATTTGAACCCAGGCTCCCTGATGTATTTCTATGAAGTCTCATATTAGTCCCTGTCCTCACTGCGGCTCACAATCTACTCTATGATCTGCATTTTCTGTGGAGAGCAGGAGAAAGCTGTGGTGAACACAGGGAGAACATACAAACTCCATGCAGATGTTGCCCCTGGTTGGATTCGAACCCTCTATGTGGGAAACAAGTGCTGGATTAATGGAGAACAGATTAAAGAAACTATTCTAAGAATTTTTTTTTCTTCTAATACGATTTCATTTTCACCCCCTGTGTAATCAGGTCTCTATGATTAATGCTGAGCTATAATTAATTTCCACTTATTATCCCTGGGCACGCATGCACCTCTCATACAGCAACTACTGGAAAGGCTGATAAGTCATAAAGTTGCAATTACGTCTAAATATTATGGATTCAGACAAGCATGAAAACGTATTAACATTTATCAGATGCCAACGAGGCAATCCTGACTACCCAACAACCCGAGAGCAATAAAAGGTTATCGCCTATTCCCTAATTATACCGCACAATAACAACACGTAAAAAAAGAAAAAAGAAGAATATGTTCACATATGTTTGCCTAAGAATATGCGAGCAACATGTTCCGTTATCAACCAAGTCCCGCTGGTGAGACAATCTATCCTGAGACAGAAAGAAGGCGGGGGACGATACAAATATTATACCCGTGTAAGATGGGAGAGAGAGGCCGGATGTAATGACACAGATAACGGGCTTCTTTGAGACTCATGATGGCCATAGCCTCTAAAGAAGCCTTCCCCTGGAGACTCTTCAGCAAACACTGAACATCCAATTGTTTAAAAAGGGTTGTCACAAAAAATATTCCACATTTTTCAAATTGCATGTAATTAAAAATGTAGTTTAGCCACTGAATTATTCAATAAAATGTATCTGTATAGCGCCACCTGCTGTTTGTTATTCTCCTTATTTCCCTGTCCACCTCACTGAGGTGGTCGCATGCGCTTAGTTTAAATCTTTAACTGTTACCACCTATATCTTCCGTTAGAAGCGGTGGCAGTTAGAGGGAAAGGGCTACAGCACAAAGGACATGCCCCCAGAGAGAGGACACTGAGCTGCCAGCCAGAAATAAATCTAGCAGAACATGGGGAGATCTCTGGATCCATGTGAGGTACAGGGCTGGTTCTAGCTTTGTTAGAAAGGTATTGTCATGTACTATAGGTTGTCTGATTCTCATTTTTTACATCCATCATGGCATAACCCCCTTAGGGGGACCATGAAGAATTTGACTTATTCCTCCGCCGTGAGATACTCACATGTTTGCCTGCTCTGTGATCGCCCTCCCGGACGCTATGTATCTCTAGAACAGGCATCCTCAAACTGCGGCCCCCTCCAGCTGTTGTAAAACTACAACTTCCACAATGCCCTGCTGTAGGCTGATATCTGTAGGCTGTTCGGGCATGCTGGGAGTTGTAGTTTTGCAACAGCTGGAGGGCCGCAGGTTGAGGATGCCTGCTCTAGATAACCAAAACCCAAGCCAAAAAGTCACCTGCGGTGATTACCACAAAGATTCTCCCAAGCATGCCAATCCCAAGCGCTGATGTCTAACCAGGAAGCCCACCCTGAAGACGACAACCCCAGCTAAACCCTGTTTTGCTCTGGCGATGCCTATCGGTTTGATTATTCTTATCATGGGAACAAACAATACCGCCCTCCCATGAAAGGGCGGCGTACGGACGTAACGCAGCATCACAGGTGGCTGCAATACCAGACACAGCCCCTGGACAAGATGGCGCTGTTGACTTTTCTCCTCGTTTTTCTGTATATAGACACAGTATATTCTATACACTGCAATTAGTAGATGGTGGGTCCAGATATAGTCACGGCACCAGAGCTTGTTGAGCACTGGCTTATTTTTGGTGAATTGTGGAGCCCCCACCCAGGGGGTGGGATTCAAATTTTTAACAACAGGTTCCCAACTCAACGGTTGAGCACCAGATCGGGACACGGTAACACGGTTCCTTGATCCACTTGTAATTTTAACAACTGGATCTGGAGAACTGGAGGGAACTGGCTGAATCCCATGCCTGCCCCTACCTACCTACCTTCACGTGCCATTATTTAGTGACCTTATTTGTCCCCTCTGAGGCAGGAGTTTAGGCCCCATTCACATGATCGCATTTTCTGGTCCGTATCCAATCAGGATGCAGACCCACTCATTTGAATGAAGCTGCAAAAATTGCAGTCTACATCCGTAGACCTTCAAAAAAGATAGAGCATGTCCTATTCTTGTCCGTTTTGCAGACAAGGATAGGCATTGTTACAATGGATCCGCATAAAAAACGGATGTCACACGGACGTCATCCATATCCTTGCGATTTGTGGACCACAAATGTCTCACGGAGGTCATCCTTCTCCTAGAAGACACAAGCGTCACTGCTTATTGATGGCCGATCCATACAGGAAGGACATTTATCTGTGCGCCTTCTTAAAGGGTCATTTTTCAGGAATGTGACATTTTCTCAGCGGATGCGTGGAGTGTTAGGATCCAGGAGGGTCGGGAAGCTGCAGTCCTTATTGACCCACAGATAGGCAGTAATAAAGCCACAGCTATGGATCATTATAATGAACAGACCACAATCGATATTCGAGGTCAGCACCGTACGGGAGCATCGCCTGCTGATTGCCCTGGGTTATTGAAAGGCCGCACCCAATTTATCATTTCATCCATCACATGGTAGGTGATGAGCCCTACTCCTGTATAATATCCAGACCAGTGCTGTATTATTGAATCCTCTATTATAATGTATTATTAGCTCTGAAAAACCTTAAATAAGCTGAACTAGTCTATAAAACAATTTCCATACATGGACTCTGTTGGCTGGGTAGAGAGTGGTCACAAAGAGCGTCTCTCGCTCTCGGAGGACCTGTCCGCTCCTGCATCACACCTATATTCCTTTGGCTTGAATGTACAATACTTCTTTTCCCCTGTGGTGGCGCTGCAGGGACACTGAAAACTTACAGCTAGACTTCCCCTGCAGATCAGAGCTGATCACTGGGGTCACAGGTGATCATTTCCTTATGACAAGGAATCAAGCGGAGACACGCTTGGAGTCCACGTGGCTGTATCTGGTACTGCGAGTGCAGGTGCCTCCTCCGCCTGATGATCGTGTGGGTTCTGACGATAGGATCCCTCCGATTACACATTTATGGCCTAAAGGAGAGGCAGTCAGGGCATGCTGGGAGTTGTGGTTTTCTAACAGATGCTGGGGACACAGAAGATTTAAAAAGGTATTCTGGTTGTGACCACAGGATAGCGGATAACTATTAGGTTATAGGGGGTTCCACAGCTTGGACTCCCAGTGATTGTGAGAACTGGGAGCCTGAACCCCTTGGAGCCCCCAAAATGAACAGATTGGCAGGCCGAGCATGTGCAATGCAGCTCCATTCATCTCTACGGGACGGCTGATTACCGTGCTCGGCTATTTCTGGAACTTTCATGAAGACGAATGGAGCTGAGGTCTGCATCACCGTCTCCAAGAGGTAGGGGCTCCCTGTTCTCGTGATTGGTGGGGGTCTAGTAGTTAACAACCGGAATACCTCTTTAAGCCCCAATTTTTACTTTTTGATATTGTGATCATGCTAACAGTTGTCAGGAAAGAGTTAACTGAGTAACATTATGCTGGATGCCCTTAACAACCCCGGATTAAATAGCTTCAGAGCTGAAAGCATAAAAAAAGGAAGAAAGAATTTGTCTTCCGTAATGTGCATGCTATGTGGAGAGGGACACATGGACGAGGGCGCTTGGATGCACAAGGCCTTTACCTCCGAGCGATCAATGCCGGGAACTGAGGAATGTTATTCTTTACAGAAACACAATAGGAAAATGTCACTGAGTGATAATCAGGTGCGACCTTGTCACAAGGACATGGATCCAGCAGATGCAGAGCGCTTTCATACAGTATCACAGAACACGGCTGAATTTTATGCTGCACTTTACTTGAGCACTACAAGTCCCAGCCTCATGGATGCCCCACCAATCCACAAGACAGATGATTGCGGGGTTGTGGTCACAAACTTCAATGTGTTGATCAAAATGCATAATCCCACTCACCACGGCCCGATGGTCTCCTTGGAGTGGGCCCCTACAATAATCTGCCGCAGCATGGTGACCACCACCGCTGCCACAACACAGCACCTGCAGGAGGAGTGACCCAGCACCCCTGCTGCCAGGCTAAACCCCCTTGGCACTGGGTCACACCACCCACAGGTACAGCACCAAAGCAACAACAGCCATCATGCAGCACTGCACCATGTGAACAGATCTCAAGTAGGCATTAACCCTCAGGGCTCATGCACACGGCCGTTGGTTGTTTTGCATTCCACAAATTGCGGATCTGAAAAACACTGATACCGACCGTGTGCATTCTGGAAGGCCTGGCCCCTAATAAAACAGTCCTATCCTTGTCCGTAATGCGGACAATAATACAGTCCTGATCAAAAGTTTAAGACCACTTGAAAAATGTCAAAAAATCCTATTTAGCCTGGCTGGATCTTAACAAGGTTCCAAGTGGAGCTTCAACATGCAACAAGAAGAAATGGGAGTGAGACAAAACATTTTTTGAGCATTCAATTTTATGAAAACAACGAATAAACTGAAACAGGCTGTTTTTCAGCTGATCAAAAGTTTAGGACCACACCTCCAAAAAAAAAACTAAACCCCCCCAAAACAGAAATCCAACTTCCCAACATGAACTCAGTAATGAGTAGCTCCACCGTTATTGTTTATCACTTCAAAAATTTGTTTCGGCATGCTCGATGCAAGCGTTTCCATGAGGTGAGTGGGAACATTTCTCCAAGTGGTGAAGACGGCCGCACGAAGGTCATCTACTGTCTGTCTGGAACTGTTGTCCATTTTTGTAAACTTCCCTTGCCATCCATCGCCAAAGGTTCTCAATTGGATTTAGATCAGGGGAACACGCAGGATGGGCCAAAAGAGTGATGTTATTCTCCTGGAAGAAGTCCCTTGTCCTGCGGGCATTGTGTACTGTAGCGTTGTCCTGCTGAAAAACCCAGTCGTTACCACACAGACGAGGGCCCTCAGTCATGAGGAATGCTCTCTGCAACATCTGGACATAGCCAGCGGCCGTTTGACGCCCCTGCACTTCCTGAAACTCCATTGTTCCACTGAAGGAAAAAGCACCCCAGACCATTATGGCGCCCCCTCCACTGTGGCGCGTAGAAAACATCTCAGGTGGGATCTGCTTGTCATGCCAGTAACGTTGGAAACCATCAGGACCATCAAGGTTAAAAAAAAATTCATCAGAGAATAAAACTCGCGCTGTGAGAGACCCTCCTGCTTATGCAGTTCGGCAACCCGACCACGTTCAAAAAGGGAGAGTTTTTTTGCCTTTGCCATCAGAATGTGTGACAACCTGACAGAAAATGACAATGAATCCACATCTTTGCACAGATTTGGCCTTTTAAAGGCATGTGGTCCTAAACTTTTGATCAGCTGAAAAACAGCCTGTTTCAGTTTATTCGTTGTTTTCATTAAATTGAATGCTCAAAAAATGTTTTGTCTCACTCCCATTTCTTCTTGTTGCATGTTGAAGCTCCACTTGGAACCTTGTTAAGATCCAGCCATGCTAAATAGGATTTTTTTGAAATTTTTCAAGTGGTCTTAAACTTTTGAACAGGACTGTAGGACATGTTCTATTTTTTTGAAGAACGGCCATGCGGACATGGAGTCATTTACGTTTTTTGCGGCGCCGTTAAAAGGGAATGGTTCCGCATACGGGCAGCAAAAAAACCTGGAACAGACACGGGAAAAAAATAACTTTGTGTGCATGAGCCCATATGCAGTCTCCTGCCTGTGCAATCCATGTCTTTCTCTCTACAGTTTGGCATACTTCCATCCTGTCCCCTCTTTTTTTTCATTGTATCAGCACTCCGTTCATTCCTTCCAGGTGTCTTTCGTAGCCGTATGTCCGTTCCCCAAATTATAGAACATGTCCTATTTTGGTCTACAAAATGCAATCCACAGACCCATTGAAGTCAACAGGTCTGCAAAAAAATGCAGATGGCACAAGGACAGTATCTGTATTATCTGTATTAGGCGGATCTGCAGTTTGCAGACTGCAAAATGGATACAGTTTTGTGCATGAGGCCTTAGGGTCCTTACACAGGTTTTTTAATGTTGAGTTTTGAAGCCAAAACTAGGGATGGAGAAGTAAACCAAGGAGAAGGAATATCTGCCCATAATATTTTCTCTCCTTTTTTTGGTGCACAACTGATTTTGGCTTCAGAACCTGCATAGGTGGCTGTACCCTAAGGCCCCTAGCAGACGAGCGTTCCTCCTGCAGCAAGTCTGCACCGCAGCACCCGGTCTGACCTCCCAGCACTAATGGGATTCACATAGCATTATATTGATTTATGATGCTATGTAACCCTTACTGTTCTGGAATGTATTGGATAACACTGGCAGCATTATGCCAGTGTTATCCAATACATTCCAGAACTGTAAGGGTTACATAGCATCATAAATCAATATAATGCTATGTGACCCCCGGCAGCGCTGGGAGGTCAGAACGGGTGCTGCGTTGCGGACTTGCTGCGGGAGGAACGCTCGTCTGCAAGGGGCCTAAGGCTACTTTCACACTTGGGTCGTTAATTCCGATATTGAGCTCCGTCAGAGGATCTCAATACTGTAATTTAATGGATCTGTTTTGATTTTACACATCAGGATGCATCCGTTTCAATTTTTATGACCGGACACAAAACCGCAGCGGAATGCTGCCGGAACGGAAGACATCCTGATGCATCCTGAACGGATCTCTTTCTATTCAGAAAGCATGAGGACTAAGCGGAAACAACAACGCAAGTGTGAAAGTAGCCTACGACTAGTTTCAGATGTGCATGTTCCCTGCAGAAAACACGCTCCATTTGGGGGCGTGATTTCCCGGCCTGAACCCTGCTCCTATGACAGGACCTCAGTGCGCTAGAATGATTTATAATGCTGAGTGTCCCTGCTCGATATCGCCTGTAATAAACTGTACAATTCATTACAGCAGAGGTCGTCAGCATTATAAACCATTAGAACCCCCGAGGTCCTGTCATAGGAGCAGGGTTCCGGCCGGGAAACCACGCTCCCGCATAGTGAACATGCTCATCTGAAACTAGCCTAAAGGAATGTTCACATGTCGGATTTTTGGCGTGGGTTTGAGCGCGGATTCCGCAGTGAAAACCACGTAGCATCTGTGCTGAAACCCACTGCTGTTGATGGGAGGCCGCTCTGAAGTTCACAAGGCCAAGGATTTTTCACATGCAGTTTTCTAAACCGTGCTGACACCCTGGAAAGTCGCGGTGGGAGCGTGCTGGTGGTTTGCTAAATTGAGAGTGGGACCATAGCATTCAAAATGAAAAACCACGGCAGAAACCACAGCGGTTTGACACGACACTGTAGTTTATGCAGATCTTCAAAGGTAATTTCCCTGCATTTCCACGCCAAATCTGCACCAAAATCCGCATGTATTAGACTACTCCCACACTTGCCCTAGTAGGGTACGGCAGGCTGTCCCGTACTAACGCTGTGCCGCCGGAAGTCTGCTCCAGCCCCATGCTGTAGTTTTTGTCTGGCCACCTCTCGGCATGTTTGCCGTGCTGCGGCCGGACCACCAGTCCATCCCCATTATAGTGTATGGGGCCGGAGCGTACTTCTGGCGCCACACATGGGCTAGTACGGATCCAGCAGACTGTTCCCCCGCCGGATACCGTCTGTTCTACATTAGCTGTAAGCCATAATCATCAACATTAAAGGGGTACTCCCATAATTAATGTAAAAAAAAGAAAATCAGACATCATATTGTACATGACAACCTCTTGTCTTAACCCCTTAGGGACACAGCCTTATTACACCTTAGGACCAGGCCATTTTTTGCAAATCTGACCACTGTCACTTTAAGTGCTGATAACTTTAAAATGCTTTGACTTATCCAGGCCGTTCTGAGATTGTTTTTTCGTCACATATTGTACTTCATGACACTGGTAAAATGAAGTAAAAAAAAATTTTTTTTTTGCACAAAATAATACCTAATTTACCAAAAAATTTCACAAACTAGCAAATTTCAAAGTTTCAGTTTCTCTACTTCTGTAATACATAGTAATACCTCCAAAAATTGTGATGACTTTACATCCCCCATATGTCTACTTCATGTTTATAGCATTTTGGGAATGATATTTTATTTTTGGGGGATGTTACAAGGCTTAGAAGTTTAGAAGCAAATTTCAAAAATTTTCAGAAATCTTCAAAATCCCACTTTTTATGGACCAGTTCAGGTTTGAAGTCATATTGTGAGGCTTAGATAATAGAAACCTCCCAAAAATGACCCCATCTAAGAAAGTACACCCCTCAAGGTATTCAAAACTGATTTTACATACGTCGTTAACCCTTTAGGTGTTGCACAAGAGTTATTGGCAAATGGGGATGAAATTTGAGAATTTCATTTTTTTGTCTAATTTTCCATTTTAACCCATTTTTTCCACTAACAAAGCAAGGGTTAACAGCCAAACAAGACTGTATCTTTATTGCCCTGACTCTGCCGTTTACAGAAACACCCAATATGTGGCCGTAAACTACTGTACGGCCACACAGCGGGGCGTAGAGTGAAAGGTGCGCCGTATGGTTTTTGGAAGGCTGATTTTTATGGACTGGTTTATTTACACCATGTCCCATTTGAAGCCCCCTGATGCACCCCTAGAGCAGAAACTCCCTAAAAGAGACCCCATCTAAGAAAGTACACCCCTCAAGGTATTCAAAACTGATTTTACATACATTTTTAACCCTTTAGGTGTTGCACAAGAGTTATTGGCAAATGGGGATGAAATTTGAAAATTTCATTTTTTTGCCTTATGTTCCATTTTAACCCATTTTTTCCACTAACAAAGCAAGGGTTAACAGCCAAACAAGACTGTATCTTTATTGCCCTGACTCTGCCGTTTACAGAAACACCCAATATGTGGCCGTAAACTACTGTACGGCCACACAGCGGGGCGTAGAGTTAAAGGTGCGCCGTTTGGTTTTTGGAAGCCAGATTTTGCTGGACTGTTTTTTTGACACCATGTCCCATTTGAAGCCCCCCTGATGCACCCCTAGAGTAGAAACTCTAAAAAAGTGACCCCATTTTAGAAACGACGGGATAGGGTGGCAGTTTTATTGGTAGTAGTTTAGGGTACATATGATTTTTGGTTGCTCTATATTACACTTTTTGTGCGGCAAGGTAACAAGAAATACCTTTTTGGCACAGTTTTTTTTTTTTTTTTTGTTATTTACAACATTCATCTGACAGGTTAGATCATGTGGTAATTTTATAGAGCCGGTCGATACGGACGCGGCGATACATAATATGTATACAATTTTTTTTATTTATGTAAGTTTTACACAATGATTTCATTTTTAAAACAAAAAAAGTTTTAGTGTCTCCATAGTCTAAGAGCCATAGTTGTTTCAGTTTTTGGGCGATTATCTTAAGTAGGGTCTCATTTTTTGCGGGATGAGATGACAGTTTGATTGGCACTATTTTGGGGTGCATATGATTTTTTGATCGCTTGCTATTACACTTTTTGTGACGTAAGATGACAAAAAATTGCTTTTTTTACACCGTTTTTATTTTTATTTTTTAACGGTGGTCACCTCAGGGGTTAGGTCATGTGATATTTTTATAGAGCCGATATGTTTTAGTGTTTCCATAGTCTAAGAGCCATAGTTTTTTCAGTTTTTGGGCGATTATCTTAAGTAGGGTCTCATTTTTTGCGGGATAAGATGATGGTTTTATTGTTACAATTTTGGCATACATGCGACTTTTTTGATCACTTTTATTACCTTTTTTTGGGAAGTAAGGTGGGATCGCGATCCCGCCTGCCGCACCGCCCGCCTCTCGCACCGCCCGCAACCCTCCCCCTGCACCACCCGCCCACATAATATCATTCAGGGGTGCAGGGGGAGGAAGAACATATATATTTTGGGCATTGTAAAGTCTCTGATCCCCGCGGTCAGGGACTGCGGGGATCAGAAACGGCAAAAAGCGCATCAAACCGCAGGTCTGAATTGACCTGCGGTTTGTTGCGATCGCCGACATGAGGGGGTCACGGGACCCCCCCGCGCATTTAGCCTAGGTGCCTGCTCAATGATTTGAGCAGGCACCTTGTTCCGATCACTGCCAGCCGGGCAGCAGTGATCGGAACAACACATGACGTACCGGTACGTCATGTGTCCTTAAGTACCAGGACATCATGACGTACCGGTACGTCATGTGTCCTGAAGAGGTTAAACCAGCCCTGTACCTCACATGGACCCAGAGATCTCCCCAGTCATTGCTCTGCTAGATTTATATCAAGCTGAAAGCTCAGGGGAGTGTCTTTTCTGCTGCAGCTCAGGGGGCGTGTCCATGCTCTGCCTATCACAGCTCAGGGGGCGTGTCCATGCTCTGCCTATCACAGCTCAGGGGGCGTGTCCAAGCTCTGCCTATCACAACTCAGGAGGCAGTTGAAGGATGAAACTGAGCATGTGCGGCCTTCTTAGTGAACAGGTCAAAGAAATAAGAAAAAAACAAACAGCAGGTAGGTGGCGCTATACAGATACATTTCATTGAATAACTCAGTGCCTATGCTAAATTTTTAATTACACGCAATTACAAAAGTATTCAGATCCAGGTGCTGATTTGAAAATTGTAGAATATTTTTTGTGGGAAAACCCTTTTAAAAGAAATAAATGCTTGAAATAGATCACTTTGTGTCTAAAGAATCTATAGAAATTATAAATTTGTCTTTTGAATTGAATTACTGAAATAAATTAACGTTTTCATGATATTTAAATTTATTGAGATGCAACTGTAAGAAAACAGATAGATTTTTGTACATAATCCCTGAATGGAGGTCCATTACTAAGCAGGACATTCACTGATTTACTCACCGGCTACAGGTTCCATAGCTGGAAAAAGCTTATTGTCAACGGCCGCACTGATGTCGAAGAAAATCTCCTCCTCATCCCGGTCAGCGTCAAACTGGAAAGAAGCAAAAAGAGGGAAACCATTACTTACAGAGAGACACCCGATAAGGATTTCTCCGGTGAAGCTTGTCTTTGGCTTTACCATGACTATGTCAATAGATAGCATGATGATACAGATAGACAGACGGATAGACAGATAGATAGGAGATAGATAAAGGAGAGCGAGGGCAAAGAAGGATCGGGCATGCTGGCTTTAAAAGATAAGGACAATTTTTTTTTTACACCAATTAATTTATTTTAAATGTAATTAAAATCATACCGCGCTCTAAGGGGATCATCGTAAGTTCCCCTGTTACACTATGAGTCCTTAGCAATGCTGTTTTTAATATTTATTTTACCTTATAGTTGGCGCTGCTGTTGAGGTTAGTCCCTTCCGTATATATTGTTAAATTAAAAAAATTGACTTTTTCCCTACTATAAGTTGGCGTGAATTCTATATAAAATTCGTTTTTATTAGTATCTTTTAAAAATTCCTGTAAACTGCTTCCCCCCCCTTCCCATATAAAAACGATATCATCTATAAAACGCCACCAGAGGAGGAGGCCCGTCCGGAGCTCGCCGTTGGGGTGGATATAGTGATGCTCCCACCAACCAACGTATAGATTTGCGAACCCCAGTGCGAACCTCGTCCCCATCGCGGTCCCCCACATCTGGAGGTAAAACTTATTATTGTAAGTAAAATAGTTTTTTGTTAAAATGATCACAATACACTCCCCTAAATAATTTATTCGCATTTCTGGTATCTCCCCCTTTGCTTTTAAAAAATATTTAACTGATCGAAAATAAAAAAGTTTGTAATGCAGTTAAATATTTTTTAAAAGCAAAGGGGGAGATGCCATAAAAGCAAATCAATTATTTAGGGGAGTGTATTATGTTCATTTTAACAAAAAAACTATTTTACGTACAATAATACGTTTTACCTCCAGACGTGGGGACGAGGTTCGCAAATCTATACGTTGGTTGGTGGGGGCAAGCTCCGGGCGGGCCTCATCCTCTGGCGGCGTTTTATAGATTATATTGTTTTTATATGGGAAGGGGGGAAAGCAGTTTACAGGTATTTTTAAAAGATACTAATAAAAATAAATTTTATCTAGAATTCACGCCAACTTATAGTAGGGAAGAAGTACATTTTTAGATTTAACAATATTTACGGAAGGGGACAGAATCTGCACTAAAAGATTCAATAAGCCTAATGATGCAAACAGTTTTATTGTTGTGGCGAGCGGCCACTTACCGCGCTGGCTAGAGAATGTTCCAAGGAGCCAGTTTATACGGATTTAAAGAAATTGTACAGAAAAAAAAGAATACGAAAGGGAGGCAGAATGCATGCAAAAGAAATTTGAACATAAAGGCTATGATAGAGGGAAACTAACGTAGCAAAGAATGGAAACAGGCCAACTGAATAGACTAACTCTACTAGAAGAACGAGAGACGAGAAAAACAGAATCAGTAGAGGAAGAAGTATCAACCCCCCCATTAATTATACCCTACAACAGCTAGATGTCATATTTTAGAAAAATAATTAAAAACATTGGATTGGGACACCCTTAAAGAGGACGAAATATTTGGTGAACTTATCCCTGCAGAACCAAAATTTGTATTCTGCAAGGCTAGAAATATAGGTAATCTGATTGTATCCACAAATAGGTGCACAGCAACAAGTAACAGTAAGGCAAGGGGGGGGGGGGGGTATACAAAAAAGAAGGGCAATCACTTGGCTTTTTACCCATGTAAAAAATGCATGGGATGTAAAAATCACGTGACAACAAAATTAAAATATGAGTAGAGAACACTGAAGGCTCATATAAACAGAATATTAAGCAATTCATTACATGTAATAGCAGTGGAATAATATATACAATAACAAAATCTATGTCGGCCGCACAAAAAGACTAAAAGAATAGGGGAACATGTATATAATATACAGAGAGAATATGAGGGACACCCGCTGTCACGCCACTATAGAAAAAGGCACAGAGGGAAGTTCGTCGGCTCAAGTTTTTGCAAGGTAGAAATAGTGAAGAAGAATAAAAGGGATGTCCAAGGTTGAAACAAAGTGGATATTCAATATGGATTCCTTAACACCAAATGGTCTGAACGCCGAGATAGAACTCTTTGCGTTTGAGTAAGGCTGCTCATGTCGAGGTACACTGTAAATCACTGCATAACGGAGAATTAGGGGTTAAGCATTAACATCTGAAAGAGAACTAATAAATAGGAAGCACTAGGAGAGCCCTGTGACACTCCCTGAGGAAGGACAGCGTCTGTCCAAAATGCGTTGGAGGCTTTTTGGCACCTGTAGCAACCCTTAGCTGCAGGAGTGACGTCACTAGTCGCTCCGTGAGAGCGCAAACTACTAACTCCTATCTTTAGGGTCCATTCACACGTCCGTTATAACACTCCGTTTCCGTTCCGGATCCATTAATTTCAATTGCCTCTGCAAAAATGCGGACACCAATCATAGTGCTGTCCGAATCACGGGTTCCGTTTTTCTATTTTCGAGTATGCGGATCCTGAAAAAAAATTAAGCTCGTCCTACTTTCTGTCTGTTTTTCGGGTCCGTTGTCCATTCAAGTCAATGGATCCGCATAAATGCGGATGACATGCACAAAACCATCCGAATGTCATCCGATTTTGCGGATCCGTTGACATGAAAATGGATGGAAAAAAAAACAACTGAATGACGGAAACATGGAACGGATTCGGAAGCACTTTAGTAAAAAACTGAAGGTTGTACTGAAAAACGGATCCGCAAAAAAGGAACGTTTATCTGGAAAGGTAAAAATACTGACGTGTGAATGGACCCTTACAGCATCATGCCACCGGCCGGGGTGTAATCTGTACATTCAAGAAGTGTGGGATCCCGGAGCCGATACAGGTAGGGACTTACCTGAACAGAGCAGCGCCAACCATAAGGTAAAATAAGTAATAAAAACTAGCAGCATTGCTGAGGACTCACAGTGTAACAGGGGAACTTACGGTTATCCCCTTCCCTTAGAGCGCGGTATCATTTGAATTACATTCAATATATTTAATTTAATACACTTATTTAGCGCAGCAGTTATTTCGGTTATTGCGCAGCCAAACCAGGTACAGCCAACTCCTTCTGGCTCCACACGGGAGCGCGCTGTCTCTCTCCCTCCTCCCCCAGGATGGCAGAGCGGTGCAGACTGTCAGCTGTAACATACAGCTGACAGTCTGCTTCAAACTGCAGACATAACCCCTTCCATGCCATGGTCCTTAGGAACCTCAGTATGAAAGGGGCTTACCAATACCCGATGCTTGAATGGTTAATGTGGGGAACATGCCCCCAACCCCATCCCCCCTGTTCAGTAAGGCATCTGTGCCCCTGCCCCTTGGCATTGCAGCGGTCCTGCATCCCTCTAACCGCCCCGCCCCTGTCAAGGCTGGACACAAACGCCCTCCCCAGTACAGGATGGCACGGCAGCACAGGGCCCCCCTAACCCCCTCTTCCCTTTCAGAATGGCGGAGCGGAGCTCCCCCTCCCCTTCAGGAAGGCTCGGCAGCAGAGAGTACACAAACCGAACCCCTGCCCCCCGTTCAGGATGGCTGAGGGGAGCAATCTGCGTGAAACGGACGACATCGGTGCTGGAACCCATGTCGGCCGTTAAACCCCTTCCATTACGCAATCCTTAGGTCCCACTGTATGGAAGGGGCTAACTATCGGGCCTCTGCGCTGCTGTGGCAGCATCCCGATGGTTACCATGGCAACCAGACGCCTTCACGTGCATCTTGCTAAAGGCAATTAAATTCTGATGCTGGTCATATTTATTGCTCAGATCTTTCCATATTTCCCACAGACTTACATGCAGGGGTGAACTTAGCATTCCTGGGACCCTTAGCATAAGGTACGTCTGGGGACCCCAGTTGCACTCCTAAGCTCCGTCCTTTCTTACAACGCTAAGCTGCACCCTGTCAGCCCGCTAAGCCCTACTCTCAGCTCAGCAGTGCAGCCTGGACTTTCTGCTACTGTTCTACAGCTGGGATTGGCCCCTGGGCCCCTGTAGAGGTGAACCTGTTGTACAGGAGGTATGTCTGCCCATTTTGTAATTTTTTTTCAACCAACCACTAATGGCCAGTAGGGGGCCCCATGATCGTTGGAGCCCTAAGCACGTGTGGCCACCTCTCCATTTAGTCACCTCCTGAATGTGACGAATGCCATCTGCCTTAACTTAAATAATGGGGGTCAGAGAGCCCCCATTCTGCAGGTAGCTTGCGGTCTTACAAGTTGTAGATATGCCGTCACATAGGTCTGCCTTCTAGGTTAAATTTTCCGCTTTGAGTCTAACCATTTTTCAGAGAAGACCTAAAACCAGCACAAACAAAAAAGAAACCTGTGAGCTGTGATAAACCGCACAAGCCTAGAAAAGGTCCATGGGACCCCACTGACACGGGCACACAAGATAGGGGGGCCTGCAGCACCTGCCTCATATCGTCAGCGGGTCATCTCATATCAATACAGTCAAGAGCACCAATGGCTAACGTCCCATGAAGCTGCAGATCCCCCGGGGGCTCCCGGCCTGTTGATTAGGGAAACTGCGCTTTAATATGCCCTGACTATCACGACGAGATTTATCATAGTGACACAGACCTCAGCGTGTTGTTATTTCTTTATTTTTACCACCACGGCCTGGAATGAAGTCCATTCATCATCTTTACTGGTAAACAGAGCACAATTATGTCAAGCCTGTTAGGACGGGGTAAAGCCGAGAACAATGCGGCGGCGTGCCGCTGAGATCCTGAGACGCCGCTCACGTCAACTTCCAGAGGATCTTTATAAAGTAAAGCCCGAAGCGAAGTCTCTGGGGGCCATGTCCAAGACAACACGACATACATCAATGTGGATCTCTCGGACAGAAAGCCATTACCACTGTCCTGGGCATTTCGGAATGACTGAGCGGAAAACTATAAATGTTTTGCCAGCCCAGGACCACGGTGAGGTGAAGTATTCATAGTATGAAGACAACAAAAATGGCTGAATTTAAAGGACAGAGCTGTAGCTAGGTGGCTATCAAAGATTCAGTGTGGCACCCTCCTATAGAAAGTAACTAAAAACACACACACGAAAAAAAGGGAAAACTCCTATCAGAGGCAGGAGTACAGCTACAAGATAAAGTGCCAATAATTCATTTATAAATAATACTCATATATAGTACTGATGTATGACATACACAGACATAGACACATACACAATACTCATATATAGTACTGATGTATGACATACACAATACTCATATATACACATCACACACATATTTACATTCACATTATACACACATTGGGGGTCATTTATGTTTCTGTTGCATATCTGTCACAGATATATCTGTCTACATAACTTCGGCAGATCCTCCGCCAGCTATAGCGGTTATTAAGACCGGTGTCTAAAACGCTAGTCTTAATAAAAGAACCCCATTACATATATTTACATTCACATTACATGTATAACCATACACATTACACACACCACACATCTATATATATATATATCTACATACACATTACACACATCTATATATATTTATATATACATACACATTACACACATCTATATATATATATACACACACACACACATACACACATACACAGTTGATCCCCATTACTCTGAGCACTAGATAATGTCCAGAGTAACCGCCTTGTGCAGCACGGACAGCAGCTAGACGGGCTGGGGGTGACTCAGTAAGGTCCTGGTAGGTTGTCCCAGGTAACTGGAGCCATGCTGACTGCGGTGCATCCTACAGCTACTGGAGGGGGTGTGGGGGGGGGGATCCATAGGGCGAACACCACCATCTAGGTGGTCCCACAGATGCATAATTGGGTTCAAGTCTGGAGAATTAAGGGTCCAGGGTAGTACTTGAAAGCCTTGGGTTATGCTCTTCTAACCAATGCCGGATATTACTAGACGTGTGACATGTATTGTCTTTCTCCCATCTGCTTCATGGAAGACAATCAGCATATATATATATGCAAGGATAGATTCATAGCCAAATCGGTGGAGAGTGCCTTCAACATGGATGAGTGGGCTCAGAGAATGCTAGGAAAACCTTCCCCAGACCATATCGCTGCCACCACCAGCTTGTGTTCCTCCAGCAATGGCTGCAGGGTGTTTGTTCTCTGATGTTTCTGGCCTGATACACCAACGTCCATTCGTTCTTTGAAGCAGAAAATGTGACTTATTGGAGAAGACAACCCTTTGCCAATCAGTGGAGGTCCAATTCCGATACTGCCGCAAAAATTGAAGCCTTTTCTGCCGATGCAACTTTGTTAGTAAAGGTGGAGAGACCCATATGCAGTAGGGTTCTTTGCACTGTTGTGTTCGACACACATCTACTAGCCCCCGAAAACCAATAATCATCCCTTTTTGCAACTCTTTTACCCATAACAGCAACGAGGGATATGTGTGCAGACAGCCAAATACACACCCAAACAAATACCCACCAAGCCAGCTCACCACAAGTGACTTCCTTCATTAGCTACGCACTGCTGCGCACATCAAAAGTAGCAAGTGGTCACTATATTGGGACTCAACTGTTGTGACACAGTAAGGGGAATGGTCTGGGAATGGTCTGGTATTTTCCTCCCAGCGTGTGCAGCTGGGCTGATTTGAAGCCAGGTGGGGTGAAATACCGGACTGGATTTTAATTAGTTTTTGGCAGCACCTGGCTGTCCTTAAATAGGCAGCTGGGCTCAGCAGCAGAATCTCTGTGTTTGGATCTGTGGCTTGGTGCCAGGTTGGAGGGCTGAGACCCATGGGCCGAGGAAACAGACCCCCTAAAGTCTGCCGTGGACTGCTGGAGGCAGAACTGACATCAAGGTGACTTGTCTTATATGAACTTTCCAATTTGTGTGAAGTAACACCAAGATATACTTTCCACTGTGCATGAAGTAAACACCAAGACTGCAAAGTAACGCATTGTTTTGTGCATTTGCCTCAAGTGTGAATAAACACTGAAGTTTTACATTAAGAACTTGTCTTTTGCCTCTGTACTGCGTCCGCTTACCCCATCTACCAGAGCGAAACCCCACACTGTGTAGAATGAACATTCACTCCAATAGTACAATATCATGGGCAGTAGACTCTCCATAGAGTATACAGAGTGCAGTCACCTCTGATAGGTATGGTTCATGTATTTATAGTAGAAGACATGCCAGGTCTGTATCTGCAGCCACTGGTGAGACTACAGAAGACCCCTGGAGACCCTGAGCCACGGGAGACTACTTTTAAGCTAGTAATTACAACTGATGGTATTGACAGATTTGATTAAGGAGATGGTTGTGGGGAAAATGCATCCATTTAAAATACCAAACTGATTTTCCAAATATCATCTTGTGTCTAATGCAAAGCACATTAAATGTAATTATGCAGTTATAGCCTGAGTCATCCCTCCATCTATATTTGGTCCCTGACCCTTAGTGTAACCTTGTCCAAATTCTATCCACCCCTTATAACCCCTATAAATAGAGGGAAGACGGGGATGGGGGGTGAGTTCTTATGTGACTTGAATACTGATTGAAATAGTTCATTGCTTGTTAATAACTATATAAACTACAGTAGCTGTCACCATAGAAACCCACAACTGGGGGAGACCTTAATACAGTGTGGCCAGGTTCTGTGTTACATGGAGACAGGAGCTGGACTTCATGTCATGGAATATGAAGGGTGGGCTGGAAAACAACAACGTCGTCTAATAAATGGAAATATCTATATAATATCTATTACATACAGTATCTATACAGCTGCTGCAGAACCTCATCATACACACCTCAGCTGCTGCAGAACATTATCATATATGCCTCAGCTGCTGCAGAACATTATCATATATGCCTCAGCTGCTGCAGAACCTTATAATACACACATCAGCTGCTGCAGAACCTCATAATACACACCTCAGCTGCTGCAGAACCTCATAATACACACCTTAGCTGCTGCAGAACCTCATAATACACACCTCAGCTGCTGCAGAAAGTGATAATACAGACCTCAGCTGCTGCAGAACCTCATAATACACACCTCAGCTGCTGCAGATCATCATAATACACACCTCAGCTGCTGCAGAACCTCATAATACACACCTCAGCTGCTGCAGAACCTCATAATACACACCTTAGCTGCTGCAGAACCTCATAATACACACCTCAGCTGCTGCAGAACATCATAATACACACCTCAGCTGCTGCAGATCATCATAATACACATCTCAGCTGCTGCAGAACCTCATAATACACACCTTAGCTGCTGCAGAACCTCATAATACACACCTTAGCTGCTGCAGAACCTCATAATACAAATCTCAGCTGCTGCAGAAAATGATAATACACATCTCAGCTGCTGCAGAACCTCCTAATACACACCTTAGCTGCTGCAGAACCTCATAATACACACCTCAACTGCTGCAGAACCTTATAATACAAATCTCAGCTGCTGCAGAAAATGATAATACACACCTCAGCTGCTGCAGAAAATGATAATACAGACCTCAGCTGCTGCAGAACCTCATAATATACACATCAGCTGCTGCAGAAAATGATAATACAGACCTCAGCTGCTGCAGAACCTCATAATACACACCTCAGCTGCTGCAGAACCTCATACTACACACCTCAGCTGCTGCAGAACCTTCTAATACACAGTTTCATGTCAATCAATAGTGGACTGGTTTCTCCTGCTTACTCTTCAAAAAGAGGTTCTGCAGCAGCTGGTATGTATTATTAGGAATTATACCTCCTGCTTTTGAAAGAATGTCATCTTGTAGTTTTATGACCTTCCCCCTGTCTGCATGTGGTCACAGAGCTCCTTAGTGACTTCTAACATTCCTAGACAGCAGGGGACACCATCCCATCTGATGCCTGTGACTGGAATCGCGCACTGATTATGTAGAGGCAGCAAAAGGCTCGACAGTGAAGGTAAAATTCCGAAGTTTTGCACATATGCAGCAGACGAGGCAGTCCGACTATCTGCAGGCGTCTCTCTAGGTCACCGAGTTCAGGATTTCCATGATGATTGCCGAGTCCAGTGCATTATTTATTATCATCAGAGGAATAACTGAAAGCCTTCATACATTGGCAGATGCCGGAAATCATTTTCGTGGCATTCATCAGTGAAAGCACATTTCAGTTATTCGTATCAGTGACCTGACATAGATGTATTTTAATAAATGCCATATTTACTAATGGCGCCAATAAAGAGCTGGAAGGAAGTTTACGTAAGGTGTAGCCTCACCCATAGGGTCCCATGGGCAAATGGGGCAACTGCCCCCAGTCCTTCCACCAACTATAAGGGTGAAGAGGTAGCAGGTACACCTGGGCCCTGAGACCTGATGGGGCCCAAATATTCCTCAGCCACATAAGAAGACATCAATATTATAAATGGCTCATGGTCGGTGAGGGACCTTCAAGCTAACACCCCCTATAAAAAAATATGTGTAGAGCTACACGACCCGGCCGAGCCAGCAAAGGTGCGAGCTGTTCTTTGTTAGAGGGGGCCCCTGTATGACGTCCATATGTCCCCTTTAAAGAGGTTATTCCATTATGACAACTTATCAATTATTCACCAGATACTGTATACGTGTCTGATCGGTGGGGGTCCCACTGCTGGGGCCTCACTGCTCACCTGAATGGGGGACCCTTTTTAATAGAGCTGCAGATAAGCATGCCCCATTCAAATATATGGGACTGCTAGAGGTAGCTGGATACATGTGCTTGGCTATCTCCGGCAGCCCTAATGGGAGAGCACAGGTCCCCGTTTTTGTGAATGTAAGGGGCATCAGCAGTGGGACCCCCACCGATAAGACACTTATCCCAAGACAGTGGATAGGAAATACGTTGTCTTAATGGGCCTATAAAAAACATGGCTGCTTTCTTCGGCATGCAGTACCACATGAGTCCATGGGTTATACCCAGGGTTGGACTTGTCATAGACCCTTCAGTGAAATTTCCCTGTGGGCCGATACCCAGGGGGCTGCCTGAGCCCTCTTCATGGCCACCGGTTGGAACATATTGATCTGAAGATCTGAGCTTGAATTTAACTGTATTGCCATCTTCAGGTCAGTGATACCGTGGAATGATGTGGCAGCACTATTTTGGGCTGCATTGTGTTTGGTTCTGCTGGGGCAGTATATTGTGCTGCTGTCACGGTCCCTCTCATGACAGAGGTTAGAAGATCTGAGAGACTGGCGGCACGTGAGGTAATCTGACAGTCTCTCTGTTTTCACTTGTTGTTAATGACTACACCTCTTGTCCCAGGTGCAGCTTGTGGTCATCACTGCTACCCTATTTAGTCTGGACTCACAGTTCATACCATGTGGTTGATATCATCTGCCTGGAGTTGGAAGAGCTGGTGTATGGTTCTTATCAGAGTTCCTGCTCATCCATTTTTTTATTGAAGATAAGTGTTTTTTGCTTTGTATTTTGTTGTTCTCATTGCTCGTTGTTTACTAGGCCTCAGGAAGACGGTGGTTCGTTCATCTGGAAAGGAACCAGTAGTCTCAGACCCTGTCACTACTCCTAGGGATTTTCGGGGTTACTAGGGCCTAGGTTTACGGTGTATGTATATTCCCACCTTCAGGGTCTATTAATACTGACAGGAGTCAGGGCTAGCTTTAGGGTTTCCTAGGTGGTCACCTGTTCCTCAGGATTGAGGCCTAGTTCCTGCTCATTTTCCTTCTGTGGTTATTCTGGTGTTTATCCCCTCCCCACTCTGTGTGACAGCTGCACTGTGGTATCTGTTTCTGCTGGGGCAGTATTTTGTGCTGCACTGTGATATTTGGTTCTGCTGGGGCAGTATATTGTGCTGCACTGTGATATTTGGTACTGCTGGGGTGGTATATTGTGCTGCACTGTGGCATTTGGTTCTGCTGGGGCAGTATATTGTGCTGCACTGTGGTTTTTGGTTCTGCTGGGGAGGTATATTGTGCTGCACTGTGGTTTTTGGTTCTGCTGGGGCAGTATATTGTGCTGCACTGTGATATTTGGTTCTTCTGGGGCAGTATATTGTGCTGCACTGTGGTTTTTGGTTCTTCTGGGGCAGTATATTGTGCTGCACTGTGGTTTTTGGTTCTGCTGGGGCAGTATATTGTGCTGCACTGTGGTTTTTGGTTCTGCTGGGGCGGTATATTGTGCTGCACTGTGGTATCTGTTTCTGCTGGGGCAGTATTTTGTGCTGCACTGTGATATTTGGTTCTGCTGGGGCAGTATATTGTGCTGCACTGTGATATTTGGTACTGCTGGGGTGGTATATTGTGCTGCACTGTGGCATTTGGTTCTGCTGGGGCAGTATATTGTGCTGCACTGTGGTTTTTGGTTCTGCTGGGGAGGTATATTGTGCTGCACTGTGGTTTTTGGTTCTGCTGGGGCAGTATATTGTGCTGCACTGTGATATTTGGTTCTTCTGGGGCAGTATATTGTGCTGCACTGTGGTTTTTGGTTCTTCTGGGGCAGTATATTGTGCTGCACTGTGGTTTTTGGTTCTGCTGGGGCAGTATATTGTGCTGCACTGTGGTTTTTGGTTCTGCTGGGGCGGTATATTGTGCTGCACTGTGGTTTTTGGTTCTGCTGGGGCAGTATATTGTGCTGCACTGTGATATTTGGTTCTGCTGGGGTAGTATATCATGCTGCACTGTGGTTTTTGGTACTGCTGGGGCAGTATATCATGCTGCACTGTGGTTTTTGGTTCTGCTGGGGCAGTATATCATGCTGCACTGTGGTTTTTGGTACTGCTGGGGCAGTATATCATGCTGCACTGTGGTTTTTGGTTCTGCTGGGGCAGTATATTGTGCTTCCATAAATAAGAGTCCAGCACACTCACTTGAGTTAGTAATCCAAACCACAGAAGGGATCCACAGCGGCTCACACCTGGGTAATCCAGAAACAGAAGAAATAGGATTGAGCTTGTAAATAAAATCCAAAAATGTATTTAAGTAAGTCCACAAAAATACACATCCCCTCCTGTACATTGCTGAGCCTTCTTGTGTTGGCCTGCCTTTAGTCAATCTGGACCCACCTGCAACACGGGGCCACTTTAAGTTTCCAGTCCGCCCCTGGTTATACCCATACTTGCCAACTCTATCAGAACATTCCAGAGGCTTCCAGACAAGTTGGCAAGTCTTCCTGGCCCCGCGTAGAGGTCTGCCTTCTCCTCGAAATCAGCCCTCCATGCACTTTGACCATATGTGCCGCATGGATTCTGCATCATTAAACGCAGTCCCGGAGCCCAAAGTGCAGAAGTGAGCGGGGCAAAGGACGAGAGGGGCGGAGTGCCACAGGGTGCCTATAAAAGGGGGGTGCCGTGCCGTTCCGCTCCCACACTATTTCTGGATTCTAATGTTGTCAAGCTTGGTCATACCTGATGTTGCAGATCCAGCTCAGTTGACCTGCATGAGGCTAAGCTACAATCCTACAGAGAATTCAGCGCAGTGAGACTGAAGGGTTAATGTAAAAGGAATATGTATTCCAAAAAAACTGCTAAAAGCGGTAGCCCGCATGATATTCATTTATTATATGTAAATGTCAAGCTCTGCGCTATATCTAAAATGATAGAGCGTCCATATGCTCTGGAGAATAAGAGCAGATACAAGGAGGCATCTGTTCCAACCTCACTGAGGCCTGCCACCGAACCTCAAAGCAAGATCATTAACACAACCTCTTGATCGCCTGGGTTCCCCCCCAATTTATTTTACTCACTTATATAGCGCTGACATATTCTGCAGCACTTTACAGACATGATCATCGCCCGCTATTGGAGCTCACACTCTAAGTTCCCTATCGGTATGTGTTTGGGAGGAAACCAGAGGAATCCCACACAAACACGGGGAGAACATACAAACTCCATGTAGATGTCGTCCATGGTCAGATTCGAACCCAGGACTCCTTTCGTTGCAAGGCACCAGTGCTAACCCCTGGGCTCATCTAGCTTTCTGCCAGGATGGAAACAAGGAGCACTCTGTCCATGGTCCTGAAATTGGACTTTCCTCCCGTACAGCTCGCTCTCGGGCGGATTCTTCTTACTGAGGGAAGTATCGAGGAACGAATTCTAAGGAGAACGACTACAGACTGAGAAATAAAGCTGAAGTATCAGTCTCTGGATATTCTGTTCTGCTCACTTCTTTCACCTTCAATCTGTCGCGTCCCCCAGAGACAGCGCTGGTATTTATTCTCAGCTGTTTCTCCATCTGCAGTTCTCTCCTTCGGGGGGATTATTCATTCACAGAATGTAATCAATGACTTCACTGCTCGCCAGGAGATCTGGACACAACATGAAAACTCATGGGGGGGGGGGGGGGGGACTACAGCTCTGATTCCAAAGATGTTATGGTTAAGGAGTGGATGTGGTCGGTTTCCAAGAATAAACAGTAAAATGTGCATGTAGAAGACTTCACATGAAGAACTGCAGCTGCCTCTGGATCAGTGTTGATGGCTTGATCGGCCCCACCAGAGGGAATGCTTCTCGGGGCCACCGGAACACATGAACATCCATATTTAATTGCATCGTAGTCTTTGGTTTTATCATTGTACACACAGAACATATCAATAAGATCTGAAGACCGCCAGACAATTAAAGGGGCACATCATAAAAATGATACTTACCCCACTCCCCAGCACCCGCGTCGCTCCTGATGCCCACGCGACCACTGCATCTACCTGTCGCGCAAATCAAAGCATCCGGTGACCGGGGGGTGCTTAAAAGCCAATAGCAGGCCGCGACTGGGACGAACCTCCATAGTGTCACCCCTGATGTTAGGGAGGCTTGTCCCTGTTGCGGCCTACTATTGCCTGCACCCCCCTCCCCGTATGTTTTGAGACGCACGACGGGAGATGTAGCGGCAGCCGTGCGGGCATAAGGAGCGACGCAGGTGCTGGGGAGCAGGGTGGTACCAGGGCATTTTCGAGGGCATTATAGGGGTTGGATAACCTCTTTAATTTAGCTGCCATGAAAGCTAGAACTACCAACTCTCCCCATAAACATGCATTCTCAGCTCCCCATAAACATGCATTCCAGGCACCCCATAAACATGCATTCTCAGCTCCCCATAAACATGCATTCCCAGCTCCCCATAAACATGCATTCCCAGCTCCCCATAAACATGCATTCCCAGCTCCCCATAAACATGCATTCCCAGCTCCCCATAAACATGCATTCCAGGCAAGGCACCCCATAAACATGCATTCTCTGCTCCCCATAAACATGCATTCCCAGCTCCCCATAAACATGCATTCCCAGCTCCCCATAAACATGCATTCCCAGCTCCCCATAAACATGCATTCCCAGCTCCCCATAAACATGCATTCTCAGCTCCCCATAAACATGCATTCCCAGCTCCCCATAAACATGCATTCCCAGCTCCCCATAAACATGCATTCCCAGCTCCCCATAAACATGCATTCTCAGCTTTCTAAGCTTCCGTGTTTTTTCAGTGAGGAGACAAGCTGCCGCCAGAAGCTTTTAGCAGCAGCCCAGCTCCCATGGGGACAACGGATCAGGCATGTTGAAATTCCAAATACCCTTTCTTTCCCAAAAACATCTGCTGTTGGAGGAGAAGAGTTTGGTGACCTCCATACACACTGGATGGTTGGCTGTCTGTGCCAAAATCGGTAAGTTTGGGCAATGTTTGCCTATTGTGTATGAACACCGTAGGCTAGTTTCAGACTAGCGCTAGTGATCTGGCAGGAAACAGCCTGATCTCTCTGAATTCCTGGAAGTATGAAAGTCTCCGTCTAGTCCCATTAACTATAATGGGGACCGGCAGAATCCGGCAAATATGCAGAGAATTGGCTGGAAGAAATTCTCTGCATATTTGCCAGGTTGCGGCCGGATCTCCATCGGTCCCTATTATAGGTAATGGGGATAGACGGAGACTTTCATGCTTTTGGCAATGCCGGAGTGTTAGTGTGAAGCTAGCCTTAAAGGGGCTGTCTCATCTCAGACAATGGGGGCACATTGCTAGGATATGCCCCCTTTGTCTTATAGGTGCAGGTCCCAGTGGGAACGGAGCCCTGCAAAGTGGTGGCTGGAGGACTCTCGTCCGGCCACCACCAAGTGCTCTCCCCATAGAAGTAAAAGGGAGCACGCCATGCATGACCGGCCACCACTCCCATTCACTTATATGGGCCCGATGGAAATAGCCGAGCCAGTGCTCGGCTATTTTCGGTGGCCCCATAGAAAACGAATGGAGGGCGGCTACGCATGCGCAGTGCGCCCTCCACCACTTTCGGAGCTCTGTCGAATGGAGGGCGGCTACGCATGCGCAGTGTGCCCTCCACCACTTTCGGAGCTCTGTTTTCAATGTGCGTCACAGTGGTGGGACCCGAAACTATCAGACGATGGGGGTATATCCTAGCGATATGCCCACACTGTCTCAGATGGGAATAACCCTTTAATAGGTTATTTGTGAATCAACTCCAACACTGGCACAAACTGTCCGTCTCCACAGTCAGCTCTAAATGGGGCGACTTCTGCTGAACCTTGCAGTTTCCCTGCTACGCCCCTACATGGGAAATGCAGCATTACACAGTTCTCATCCACTGACATGGCTCGTCTGTGTAATGCATGGACATGCCTGGTCCTCCAGAGACAGGCACACTCTCTTTAAGTGCTCGGAACTCTGGCTAAAAATGACGGTATTGTGCAGTGAATCTCCTCTATCAACTGAAAACTCCCTAATAGGTGATATAAAGCTGAGCTTTCTAAACCCCTGAGGATCTAAAGAATCCTATTGTTGTAGAGCAACAATGTAACGTCCCATTGAATATCATTGTATTGTATTACATGTTGGCAGCAATCTAATTTGACAAGTAGCAAGTGACAGAATCCCAGACCCCCACTCCTGACCCGAGAATCTAAAAATAAGAAAACATCATATACTAATAACCAAAATAAAAGACAGGACACCTTCTTGGATCTGACAGTTCATTACAAGCACAAGGAGACGACGAAGAGATGTCATTTATCTTCGGCTTTATTAGAATATGCGCCCCCCCCCATTTGGCCTATTGAAGAACGCGCAGTAATAAGGTCACCTTTTCATTCTGGCAGATCTAATGTGACCTTTGCGATATTGTATAGTTCGGCATAAACCACTGCACTTTTCAAGTCTTTAATTAGTGATTGTGCAGAATTACACGATGTGACAAAGGGATTTAAATTGTGGAGATCAGCAGTGACAATGGTTCCTTTTACCTCTCGGTAGACGGTGCAGCACACAGTGATTTTAAGTCCGACTGTCCATATGGAAGACGGAAACATCTGAAGGAAGGGAGTGTCCAGCACCAAGCTCGACACTGGACAGTCCCTTCCTTCAGATGTTGTAATACACCCGGGATCCAGCCCGACATCTCAATGCATCGTGCAAGACAATGGACAAGCGCACTGGATCTCTCGAGGCGATGAGCTGATACTGTGTTTCCTTTTTGCCTGTTATATGGAAGATGGAAATTGATATTGGCAGAACAAATGTGTCCAAATACCAGAATGTTTCTATAATTGTATCTGCATTCACATAACAAATAAAACCTTCCCTTAAAGCGGCACTCAGCTTTCAGACGTTGCATTAGTCAATAGCACAGTGTGTGTACATGAGGAATAACACAATTTCTGTCCATTATATGGCATTTTTCAGCAGTTTTCCTCTGTGCTTGCTTAATATCTGGTTCGCAGCTCTCTCAGACATGGTGGGTGCAGACGAGCTGCCATCCACTGCACACACAGGAAGTAGAGGAAAATCTCCTTCCTAACTGTCTCACAGTCACTCAGAAGCAGCACCAGGATAATGTTGTACATTACAGAGAAGTGCTGAACGGTACTTTGTGAATTAATCACTTGTGATGAGCTATAAGCTTCATATGTAGCTGTGTAGTCTGCTTGTCTGTGTTTATCCTCACTCCTCCCCTCTCCATAGACTTGCATTGACATGTGTAATATGATTCTCCTGCAGAGATGATCCTGTCCGGGATGGGAAAAATAGATTTTTCAAAGTCAAAATCGATTGGTCGGGGGGGCAAAGAAGGGATTGAGCTCCCAGCGCAATAAAGAAAACTCAGCATAGAATCTTGGAGCTATTGAAAATGAGAAATAAAAAAAATTGTATTAAAGAGCGAATATTCACTTTAAAAGGTTAATCCCATCTTGGACATTGGGGGCTTATCAGTAGGATATGACCACAATGTTTGATAGGTGCAGGTCCGACGTGCCAGCAAAGTGCAGGAAGACGTACCGTCACCCTTCATTCATTTCTATGGGACTGCCGAAAATAGGCGAGCAGCGCACTTGGCTATTTTTGGAAGTCCCATTGAAATGAATGGGAAGCCCACCGTACAAGAGCGGCCACCGCTCCCTTCACTTCTATGGGGCTTATGGAAATAGCCAAGCTAGTGCTCGACTATATTCGGCAGTCCAATAGAAATGAATGCTGAATGGAGGGCGGCTGTGCATGTGTGTTGCAACCCCCTGCACTTTGCAGGCTCAGTTCTAAGGATAGCTATAGGCCCCCAATGTCCAAGATGGGACAACCCCTTTAAGAAAGCTGCTCTTTTGGGTTATCCAAATGCATATATGAGTATAAAAAGATTTAAAAAGGGATTGTCCAGGATGAGAAAAATATGGCTGTTTTCCTCCAAAAACAGCGCCACACCTGTCCGCAGGTTGTATGCGGTACTGAAGTTCTGCCCCATTCCCTTTCATAGAGCTGCCAGAAACAACCGATGGACAAGTGTGGCACTGTTCTTGGAAGAAAAGCAGCCATGAGTCTCAAAACCTTTTTCCTACAAAACTCATTGCCTCATTTTTAGTTCGCAGAACTTGAAATGTATTCCGATCACGGTTTGTCGACTCTAATAACGGATTATTGTTAGCGTCAGTCAGCTGTGTGCTTGGTAAAGGTCATGAAATGAATATATTCAAGCACCAAGAATCCAATGAAAAAATAAAACTAGTTATTTGTTGCCAAACTCAACTTGTAATAACATATCCTAATCAGGTTTATACTTTTTGGGTTTATAAACCAAATCCCATAGTTTTAGTGGTTCTCTAGATTCTTAAAGGGGTTGTCTCACTTCAGCAAAGAGCTTTTATTATGTAGAGGAAGTAAATACAAGCCACTTACTAATTAATTATGATTGTCCATATTGCTTCCTTGACTGGCAGGATTCATTTTTCCATCACATTATACACTGCTCATTTCCATGGTTACGACCACCCTGCAATCCATCAGTGGTGGTCATGCTTGCTTTTTTTAGATGTGTGACTGGTACTTTAACTTTGTACCGGTCATCTAATAACCCTTATCTCTAAACTACTAAGAGGTCATAAACAGTTATTTAAAGGAGTTCTCCCATGACAAATGTCAAAAATGAAAATCAGACATCATGTAGTACATGACAATCTCTTTTTAACAAAGCCAGAACCAGCCCTGTACCTCACATGGATCCACAGATCTCCCCGTTCATTGCTCTGCTAGATTTATACCAAGCTAAAAGCTCAAGGGGCGTGTCTTTTCTTCTGCAGCTCAGGGGGCGTGTCCATGCTCTGCCTATCACAGCTCAGGGGGCGTGTCCATGCTCTGCCTATCACAGCTCAGGAGGCAGTTAAAGGATGAAACTGAGCATGTGCGGCCATCTCAGTGAGCAGGACAAAGAAATAAGAAAAAGAACAAACAGCAGGTGGCGCTATACAGATAGATTCTATTGAATAATCACTGGCTATGCTAAATGTTTAATCATATGCAATTACAAAAGTGTTCAGATCCAGGAGCTGGTTTGAACTGTAGAATCTTTTTCGTGGAACAATCCCTTTAAGGCATATTCTTATCAGTAAGCGTTTATAATGTCAGAGAGCAGAGATATGGAGCCCATCAGCTCTCCAAGTGACAGAAAAGAGAGAAAATCCACAGGCTGCTACTAGAGCATCTCAACTCTGTACAGAAAAAAGGGCTCCATTATTTTTTTAATAAAGACCAATTGTAAAAATGATTTTTAGCTCAAAATGTGTACAATGTAATATAAAATGCCCCCAAAAGTGTACATAGCCTTTAGGAATGAACGGTTATATACGGTTAAATACTGCGACAGGCACAGGAGCCCATGGCTTCCTGCCTCACTGTTCACACAAGGTATGACGCCGATACAGACGACAAGGGGACGCAGACGCCTGCTCTGCACTGCAGATGGTATGGCTGACCCCACCTAATTGTGTTTGCCCTGCCTACTTGTGTTGCCCCACCTTCTGTAAATTTGGATGGGCCACTTTTAGGTTTTTTTCCAGTTCCACTTTAAGTTTCCAGTCCACCCCTGCATGTTGCCCTAATCTAAGACCCGCATGATAAAAACTGAACAACTGAACGCGATTGCAGACAAAACTGAATAACTTTGTTTGCAAAATCGTGCATTTTTCACTGAATGCATTCGCAACGCATCCAGACACGCTCGTTTGCAAGGGGACTAAGTGTCCTTCACAGAACTGGCAGGTACCAGCTTCTCAAGATGACAAGATTGCAACTAAGGAAGTTCACCGCCTTTGAAAAGACAGAGCTTCTGATCGCCTCCTCGGAGAGGGTTTACATTTTATCTCTATCATTTTATGTGTCGCTTTGCAACAATAAAACACAGTTTCCAACTCTTAAAAATTCAAGACACCGCACCGCTTCCAAGTTTACTCGCTATTACCCTAAGATGCATCAAACGAAGGCTTGCAGAGCTCCGATAAGTCTCTTGTAAGCGCACACATCATTAGAAGCGGATGAAGTCTCCACACGTAGACCCTGGGAGACGATCCTCGTTCTTTGCACTGTCAAGTTTAAAAATAATTTGCTGTATAATGTATCCCGCGAGCTGACCTGACGCATTCTTCCACTGAGAATTTAGAAAAGATACGGCTAATTAATACATTCCTATATGGTATCTGGGCCACCAATCAAGACAGAACTGGCGATTATATAATAGCCATTAGCATATGTCCCCTGGATCCTCAACAGTCCTATAATTACCCCTCTCATTAGCGGCTCCTTTAATGATCATACAATACTTATTAATGATGCTGTGGCGAAAGATTAAATAGGTTTGATTGTAATCGGGTTTAATTAGCTCCCCTGTTTAATGTCGTAACTTGGGAGCCTCAGACGACCATTAAATATTTATATATTTCGATATTTTATGACCATCAGTTTCCTATCTCTTCCATAAATTGATACAGCAGTTATGTAGGGCACGGATAATGATGCACCGTCAACGGGCTCTAGCGGGATGACATTATGTAAATGGTATTGTTATAGAGGATTTGTATCATTGTAATTGGACAGTTGTAGCATGGCTGGATCACCTTGCTACATTTATGATATTCTCCTTTGCTGCAGTGGACGTGGGTTTTATACATATGCATGCCTCCCAACCGTCCCGCGAAGACTTCAGCTGTATCTCCATCCTTGCGGTTATATACAATGGTGAAGCAGAGAACTGTCAGCTCCTTGCTCCACTATACGGTGACCTCCGCGATACGGTGACATCATTGCTCCTGCTGCACCTACCCGCAGACAACACAGATGGGAAGCGGAGGAGACCTGCTCTGCTCCGTTCTTCACGAGAACCTGGGTTAGGTGAGTATTCAACTTCTACTAAGGCCTCAAGCACATGACCGTATGTGTTTTTTGCGGTCCGCAAATCGCGGATCCGAAAAAAAACCAAAAATGGATGACGTCCGTATGGCATCCGTTTTTTTATTTTTTTTGCAGATCCGTTATTTTTGTGGATCCATTGTAATAATGCCTATCTGTGTCCGCAAACTAGAAAAAAAATAGGACAAGCACTATTATTTTTGCGGGGCTACACAGTAAAAGTACATGTGACCCAGCCATTTTTTCATTATTATATCTGCATTTTTCTCAGTCCCATTAAGGACTCATGCAAATGATCACATCTGTTTTGCGGTCCGCAAATTGTGGGTCTGCAAAACACAGATCCTGGCCGTGTGCATTTTTCTTTAACTCCTGTAGAAATGTCCTATTCTTGTCCACAAAATGGACAAGAATAGGACATGTTCCATCTTTTTTGTGGGAACGGACAGAACCGCATCTTTTGCCGCTCTGTTGAAATGGCAAAATAGGCGGATAGGAGGCGGACCGAAAATACGTTGGTATGCATGAGCCCCAATAGAAATGACTATTCTTATCCGCAAAATGGACAAGAATAGGGCATGCTCTATCATTTGCAAGACGGCCATACGGATGTCTGTGTGCAATGCGCAAAAATTGGGATTTAGTGGACTCTGGTTAATTATTCTTACTAAACCTCACCTGGACAGCATGAGTTAATTGCCTGCAAATCTAGTAGTCGATGATTTTGCAGACTTTAGTTTTTTTTAATGAAATACTTGCATGTCACAGGAAGACACTTCCCTCGTTATGAAGGAAATGAGATTCCAGGCTGGCGTAGGAGCCGATCCAGCTAATTAACGTTAATTGCTACCTGGAATCATCCCAATGCAAAAAGAAAAAAAAACTGATTTACAACTGGCAGAAGGTGTTTGTGAACTCATTGGCATCCCAGTGGAAGAGGATGTATCAGGGCCAGCGGACCAGCCCCCCAGTGGTCCCTCTCCAATAGCCCCCCATACATCCTATTACCATTACATTGCATTGCACTTTACCTATTCCAGTCATGAAGCTCCAGGTTCAGACATGATCACGATGTGTCCAGATGAAGGAATTCCGATTATACGTAAAGCGCTTTATAATAACTCTGGTTTAAAAAAAATGATATCACTTCCTTTTTCAGATCTTCCTTATATTACAGAGGGCCAGACATGTCTATTTTAGTAAATAGTTGTATTTCTGCAGTGACGTTCTCCTGTTATCACTCCTAGAAACATATGTTACCAGTTGGGGGGGGGGGGGGTCCCTGCAGCCTGACACTGTCCAATCAGCGCTGACAGTATCACCTCCCTGTAACAAGAGGAAATGGTAACATCCAGTTGTCCATTTAGTGACAGGAATAACAGAGGGACGGCACAACACAGAATGATACGAAAAGATTCTTCAGAATTGTTATTTGATGGGGAATGCAAGTAGTTACTGTGACGGACTGAAGCGCCGCTGGGGCTGCTTGAAAAGCCTGAGGGCTAGCCTCCTTCCTACTGACTATGGACCCAGAACTATGGAGACCCCCTCAGACCTTTTGGGGTTACAAGGAACTATGAACCCTGATTCATGTGTGGAGTTTATATGCCACATATTTCCTATTGATCACCAAAGGTGCAGGGTGTGAATCCAGTGAATCTCTGCACTGAGACTCCCACTGACTGTGATCTCTAGGAGTAGCCGACTCCAGTGTAGATGAGTAGATCACCCTATGATACACTCAGGAGATAATCCCATCACGTGTCTTCTCTCTCCCTATTCATTCATTCATTGGGAGGGGGGGAGATGTCTGTCTGCATGCTGTTCATGGTTGATTGATTTATCTTGTTAGACTTCTAGAACTGTATATATACTGAGTTGGTCTTCAATAAAGTCAGTTCTTGTTTTACCCTCAACATAGAGTCTCATCTCATGTGTGTGTGTGTGTGTGTGGGGGGGGGGGGGGGGGGGGGGACAGCTATATTTACCCTGAGGATTGCTATCAGTATTATACTCCCCTGGGGTTACAACACGGTTCTACCCATTGGAAGCTGTATCCTGGTCTTGGGCCCAGGGTGGGTGGAAGACGACGAGATCCCAACCAAGCTGGGGCGATTCGTGGGGTCGGCAGTGCTTACGGTGTCAAGTGGAGTGCTTGGAGTCCTCGGGAAGCACTAGGAGCATCCATCAACGGAGGTACCCAGTCGGGGTGCCAGGAGATCCGTTATGTTACAAAAACAGACACGTCAGGAGAGTTAAAGGGGTTGCCCATTATTTTTATATATCAATATCAGATCGGGGGGGGGGGCGAATGGGACAAGTAGCTGTAATTATACCTGCTCACCACTGCAGTAGTGATGGCGAGCAGGTAAACAGTGAAGAGAAACAGCTGATCGGCAAGGGTGACAGGAGTTGCCCCCCCCGAGATCTGATATTGATGACCTATCAGTTACAATAGTGGTGCTCCAAGGGCCCCAGCCAGCCCACTGGTGCTCCAACAAGCTCATTTGCATAATGCTAAAAAGATCAGCAAGATCAATGCCACCAGGCTTAATAGGGTTGTCAAGCTGATAGATGCTGTTTAAAAAAAAAGGTGCAAGCACAGGGGTTATACCAAAACAGTGCCACTCTTGTCCACAGGCGATGCCCGGTACTGCAGCTCAGCTCCATGCACTCAAAAAGGGACTGAGCTGCAATACCACACACAGCCAAAAGATAAGAGTGGCGCCGTTTCTGAGGTGGTGGTGGGGGGGGGAAGCAGATCGGTTATTCTAATCTCATCTAAACACTTAAAGGACTGAGGATAAATTAGTTGTCCACCAGAAAAAGCTTATAATTGTATTAGAAAACATCTGGGATCGGAGACGCTGTCAGAATACGAGAGTGGGGGTGGAGGGTTTGTAGACGGTGATGAATGTTGTCAGCGATGCCTGTAAAAAGCACACGGGACTGTTTTGGAGAGATCGCTACCTGCAGTTCAAATGGGGATGAGGGGGAGGTGAGCACAAAGCAAACACAACTCAGCCTCCGTAAACCAAATGCCGATAATACGAGACGCTCAGAAAATGTTATTCAAATTGAAAAATGTGAAAGGACAAAAGGAAAAGCATTGACATAATCCCATTCTTCTAATGTTCTCAGACTGAAGGCAATTACCCCAGGGGTGCACGGTGTCAGACCCGCTCAGGATAATTAGTCCGTTACCGTCTCATTTACCAAAACCTGTCATGGCCGGCACCGTCAAATGTTAACGAATCAGGGGTCACATAACCAGCGTTTTACAAATTCTAGCATCTAGCTTACTGGATATAAAAGATTCTGGGGAAGATTTACTATGACTGGAGGTGCAAAGTACAAAGTCTATGGGCGCAAAGTGCACCAAATTTATTGAAAGGCCCAGGCCTCTGCACCGGACAGCAGTATGTGTGCCAGAAATTCACATCTTCACCGGCTATGGCGCAGGGAGCCAGGTAAGTAGAGTCAGTGTGGGACCCGGGCATATGGGGGACATTTTTAAGCCTCGGATAACCCCTTTAAGGTATACTTATAATTATAGATGACTTTTCAGAATAAGCTCCCAAGTGTGTATGCATGAGGGATGGTGCTATATCTGACCATTATATGACTTGTATCTGGCATGTTTAGCTGTTTTTCCCTCTGCAGGCTGCACATCTAATTCTCATTTGTCCCTGAGCTAGTGGCTAGCTGGTATGAGGTCTCCCATAGACTGCACATGGACAAAGCAGGAGATTCTGCTCCCCCTCTGTCCCTCACTCAGAAGCACTATATATGTGAATGTAATAATGTATATAAAGCACTTGGATTGACTATTGGAGTTACAATTAGCTGCTGTAACAGTGTCTCTGTGTGAATGTATCTCCCTTCAGCAGCTCAATCCCCTTCCCCTCTCCATAGATATTCTATGGGTAGCCGTAATTTAATTCTTTAGTGAACGGACAGATGAAGATGGATGCAGCAAAAAAATCTAAGTGAATGTCAGTGCAGGAAAGAGGCGAGGAGGAAAAGAGATAAGCGAAGAAAGCGGCAAAATACCATAACGAAGCTGTTTGAGAAGGCAGCGGTGCTGGCAGTAGCGCCACGGCCTTCTTGCTGTTTACCGCAGGCCCAAAGACGTAATTACGTTATTGATACTAGTAGTGACGTCACTGGGCCTGCGGTAAATAGAGAGAAGGCCGCTGCCTTCTCAAACAGCTGATCGGCAGGGGTCCCGGGTGTCGGACCCCCATCGATCAGATGCTGATGATCTATCCAGAGCAGGCATCCTCAAACTGAGGCCCTCCAGCTGTTGTAAAACTACAACTCCCACAATGCCCTACTGTAGGCTGATACCTGTAGGCTGTTCGGGCATGCTAGGAGTTGTAGTTTTGCAACAGCTGGAGGACCGCAGTTTGAGGATGCCTAATCCAGAGGATAGATCATCAGTTTAAAAAAACTGCAGAACCCCCTTAAGGCTATGAGGGAGATAGGGAGGCACCATAATTTGCACCCTTTTAACATCTCAAAAGTGCCGTTAACACGTTGATAAATCTCCTCCAATATACCTGATCCTAGTAAGCCTTACACCAGCGATGAGTTAGCAGGACATTCACAGGTTTGATAAAGCCTTCAAGCTACTTATGAGATCGTTACATCTCAGGTGACGGGTAATCCCACCAGTAATCTGTATCTTAGAGTGAAGAAATATTGAGACATCACAGCACTTTGGACAAAGAGTGAGACCAATCACGCGGTAAAAAAAAAAAAAACCTCTATAGTTTTCAGATAAGGTTACAGCTTTATTAAAGGGCAGACAATGAAAGGACAGCACACGGCAGACCAAGACGCAGGAAGAGAAAAGGTCACTAATGCAGTCAGGCAAGTCGCCAGATAAGAGGACTCTACATTAAAGCAGCCAACCTGTTTTATGTCTTCAATTACAGCAGATTTGGGATGCCTGGGGCAATCTTATAACTAATGCTGGATACATATAAAATAAGGATTCACTAAATTGCAGAATTATATGTTGGCACCAGCCAATGCAGCCACGTAAATTCTGTATATTTCAGGAAACATGATCATATATCACAGGGCTGGCCAACCTGTGGCTCTCCAGATGTTGTAAAACTACAATTCCCATCATGCCCTGCTGTAGGCCGATAGCTGTAGGAATTCTTTGCATGCTGGGAGTTGTAGTTTTGCAACAGCTGGAGAGCCGCAGGTTGGCCATCCCTGATAAATCACATCAATACAATTGAGGACACCTTCCTGTCGGGCTCGCCACATTGTAATCTTCTTTTTCTGGTTGCTTACCTTTTACCTGACTAAAGGGAATCTCTGTGAATTGTGATTGATGTTCATTCTTGGTCATATGAGCACTTGTCTAAAAGGGGGAGTCTGGTGTGGAAAATCTATTCCTCATTTAGGATCTTCATCTATTAGCCACAGTGGAAACAAACTCTGGCTAATAGATGGCTTATAAACTCGTTCATGGATTACACATACAACCCATTGATTCCGATGGACACTGGGTACAGACTCCTGGTTTTGCTATTCAGTCCCATTCACTTGAGCTGTAATACAATTGGAGCACTGCAGCCTCTGTAATCAGCTGATCGACAGGGGTGGCGATATCTGGACCCCTATTGATTGATGATCTATCCTATGAGCAGGCCATAGTCCAGGAGAACCTAATTGCCTGCAGCCACCACTAGAGGAAGCTGAGAAGTTTACTCTACACAGATTTATTATTAGGTTTAAAGGGGTTGTCCGGGTTCAGAGCTGATACCCTTATTTTCACACAGACAGCCCCCCTGAGGCTAGCATTGGAGCATCTCATGCTCTGATGCGCTCCCTTGCCCTGCGCTACATTGCGCAGGGCAAGGGCTCTTGTGTTTTCAATAACACACTCCCGGGTGGTAACTTCTGCCCGGCAGTGTGTTCGGTGACGTCACCGGCTCTGAAGGGCGGGCTTTAGCTCTGCCCTAGCAGTTTTACTGGCTAGGGCAGAGCTAAATCCCGCCTGTCAGTACCGGTGACGTCACCGGGGTTCCTGGCAGCCCCATGGAGAGCCCAATACGTCACCGGATCTCCAAAATTGCCTTTGCCCTGCACAATTTAGCGCAGGGCAAAGGAGAGCATCGGAGCATGAACTGCTCCAATGCTCCCGTCAGGGGGGCTGCCGGGGTGAAAATGGAGGGATATTTCCGGGTTCAGCTCTGCACCTGGACAATCCCTTTAATGGGAGCTTTATAATTTTTTCCCCGTAAACTCCCCTAGTGGTGGTTGATAGCACAAAAGTTCTGCAGTATTTGGATTAAAATTGGACAACAGAAACAACTGCTTAGTTGCCAACAGTCCAGAATTTTCAGGGCCTGTGCAGAATATTAAAATGTGGGCTCTCCCTAATCGAAGATAGGAGGAGCTTGTATAAGCCCAACTCATAAATGGACATTTCCAATGTAGCTTCACAGGGCCGGGCTTAAATGTCCCAAATTTTCCAACAAAAATGGTGGTAAGAATGCCATTGATCATCTATAACTGTGCACATACGTTTACAAGACAAACAGCCATGAAAATCCAATTGAACAGAACCTTGTGCATGATTGTCAACCAAATGGGTCAGAAAAGTTCATTTTGGGCTCCTTTGCTAATACATCTGACGTCCTAGGAAATCCCTTTAACATATTCGATTTCAGACATCAATATTGCAGCAAAGTACCCCAATCTATTGCAATAACCTTTAATTATAGTAATTTACAGAAATGTACTTAAAGGGGTATTCTGGTTATATTAAAGGAGTTCTCACACAAGCAAATAGCATTTATTATGTAGAGGAAGTTAATACAAGGCATTTACTAATGTATTGTTATTATCTACAGTCATGTGAAAAAATTAGGACACCCTTTGAAAGCATGTGGTTTTTTGTAACATTTTTAATAAAAGGTTATTTCATCTCCGTTTCAACAATACAGAGAGATTAAAGTAATCCAACTAAACAAAGAAAACTGAAGAAAAGTCTTTTCAAGATCTTCTGTAAATGTCATTCTACAAAAATGCCTATTCTAACTGAGGAAAAAGATAGGACACCCTCACATGTATTCCCTCTTAAATTGGCTCAGATCTCACACAGGTATATCACACCAGGTGCACATAATTAGTAGATCGTTACTCTGCATGTTGAATGAGGCTTGCCCTATTTAAACCTCAGACATTTAGTTTGGTGTGCTCCTGACTGTTGAAGTGAGAGTGAGCACCATGGTGAGAGCAAAAGAGCTGTCAGAGGACTTCAGAAAAAAGATTGTAGCAGCCTATGAGTCTGGGAAGGGATTTAAAAAGATCTCAAAAGATTTTGAAATCAGCCATTCCACTGTCCGGAAGATAGTCTACAAGTGGAGGGCTTTCAAAACAACTGCCAACATGCCCAGGACTGGTCGCCCCAGCAAGTTCACCCCAAGAGCAGACCGCAAGATGCTAAAAGAGGTCTCCAAAAACCCTAAAGTGTCATCTCGAGAACTACAGCAGGCTCTGGCTACTGTTGATGTAGAAGTACATGCCTCTACAATCAGAAAGAGACTGTACAAGTTTAACTTGCATGGGAGGTGTGCAAGGAGGAAACCTTTGCTTTCCAAGAGAAACATCGAGGCCAGACTGACATTTGCCAGAGATAAAGTTGACAAAGACCAGGACTTCTGGAATAATGTTCTTTGGACAGATGAGTCCAAAATTGAATTATTTGGACACAACAGCAGAGGACATGTTTGGCGTAAACCAAACACAGCATTCCAAGAAAAGAACCTCATACCAACTGTGAAGCATGGAGGTGGAAGTGTCATGGTTTGGGGCTGCTTTGCTGCAGCAGGACCTGGTCAGCTCACCATCATAGAATCCACGATGAATTCTACTGTGTATCAGAAGGTGCTTGAAGAACATGTGAGACCATCAGTTAGAAAATTAAAGCTGAAGCGGAACTGGACCATGCAACATGACAATGACCCAAAACATACTAGTAAATCAACCAAAGATTGGCTGAAAAAGAAGAAATGGAGAGTCCTGGAATGGCCAAGTCAAAGTCCAGATTTGAATCTCATTGAGATGCTGTGGGGTGACTTGAAAAGGGCTGTACGTGCAAGAAACCCCTCAAACATCTCACAGCTGAAAAAGTTCTGCATTGAGGAGTGGGGTAAAATTTCCTCAGACCGATGTCGAAGACTGGTAGATGGCTACAAGAACCGTCTCACTGCAGTTATTTCAGCCAAAGGAGGTAACACTCGCTATTAGGGGCAAGGGTGTCCTATCTTTTTCCTCAGTTAGAATAGGCATTTTTGTAGAATGACATTTACAGAAGATCTTGAAAAGACTTTTCTTCAGTTTTCTTTGTTTAGTCGGATTACTTTAATCTCTCTGTATTGTTAAAACGGAGATGAAATAACCTTTTATTAAAAATGTTACAAAAAACCACATGCTTTCAAAGGGTGTCCTAATTTTTTCACATGACTGTATATTACTTCCCTTTCTGGCTGGATTCATTTTTCCATCACATTATACACTGCTCGTTTCCATGTTAACAACCACCCTGCAATCCAGCAGCAGTGGCTGTGCTTGTATACTATAGGAAAAAGCACCAGCCTGTGTGCGCTCCCACGGTCTCGGCCACAAGAAAGGCCGGTGCTTTTTCCTATAGTGTGCAAGCACGACCACCACTGCTGGAGGTCGTAACTGTGGAAACGAGCAGTGTATAATGTGATGGAAAAAATGAATCAAGCCAGCAAAGGAAGCAACATGGATAATAACAATACATTAGTAAGTGCCTGGTATTAACTTTCTCTCCATTATAAATGCCACATGCTGAAGCTAGACAACTAAATGCCCAGAATATATGCAAAGAGGCATCTTCTAGGCAAAGAGAGCTATCTCGCCAGCGCCATCTATTTGGCTAGTGAGACGCTCTCGTTGCCTGGGAGATGCCTCTTTGCATATTACTTTCCTATGAAGGATTGCCATTAAGCGTGGGTTCACATCACGTTTTTCCCATCCGTTTAACATATTACAAAAACGTATACGTTAAACGGATGCCTAAGACTGATGCCATACAGTGGCATCTGTTCACAATAGAGTTCCATTGTGAGAAAGTATATGTTTTTTACCACTAAAAAAAGGATATATTTTTTTCAATGGTAAAGAAACATAAGTATCCTTTTTTTTTTACTTTGTATCTTTGAACCCACTTAAGTCTCCATACATAGCCAGTCTCTTTTAGGAAGTCCAGTACTCCCCCCTCAAGCTATACCCAGAATATAATATTTACAATATGAATCCCCCCAGCAATCCATTTATGTTGTCTTCAGCCATTCAGTTCATTCAGTGTAAGATAAACAGAACAGAATTAATCTCCTATCTCAATAATTGCCCCATCATAGGGAAATTGTCCTGTAATGGATCTGTACTCAGAGGAAGACAGCTGATATTGTGTGGGCGCCTGACAATAATTAGACAAGACAATTCTTGGTGCTCCTTTATCTGATGTAATTGTACGCTCAGATCTATATTTGCACACAAAGTTGGAAAAAGTAACTGAAGTTCAACTTTTAAAATATTCCACTCAACTAGTAGATGTGGGAAGTCCATTACTCGCAATTTACTTATATACTCTCATTATTAAAATTCCTCCTATCGCAAGGTTATGCTATAAAAGGAAACTTGAGAACTTGTTAAAAGGTTAAGGCTACTTTCTCACTCGCGTTTTGTGCGGATCCGTCATGGACGGATCCGGTCAGATGATACAGCCGTCCGCATCCTTTCAGAACTGATCAGTTTGTATTATCTTTAACATAGCCAAGATGGAGCCCTGAACAGATCTCACAAACGGAAAGCCAAAACGAGAGTGTAAAAGTAGCCTAAAAGTGAAGGCAATACTTACCGGGGGACATTTACTAAGCACGTTGCAGCAGAATTATGGCGTAAAATGCACCAAAAAGAATGACATCTTGATTTACTCCAAACATATCAAATGCATTCTCCGGAATTTTCACGATAAAGAATGTATCACACCAGAAATGAGTTATAAAATGTCAAAGTGGGCGGGGCTATGGAATTGGCGCATATTTTTCATCCTCTCATCGACAGAAATGGCTCAAATTGTTGCGGACAATTTGGTGGTCGTTTGTGTAAAAAGTCACATTTATGGCAGAAAGATGCAAATTTTTGTCAAAAAGTTGCATATATGAAAAGAAAACCAACTCGTCGTGGGAACAAGTGATGGGTAAGTATTAAAACAGGATGCATTCATTTCTATCTAATATAAATGAGCTAAACGACAGGGTTTTGTCAGTAAAATGACATAAAAAAAAAAAAAAGTCCCGAGTCTGAGACAAAACTCGCAATTTAAAAGTGGAAATGTCGCAAATAGGCTTCAAAAGTTGCAAGTGTGGTCTGGCAGGGTTGGCTGAAATGGCGCATTTCGGTTTAAAAAAAGTCACATTTTTGCATTAAAATGTCACAAATCAAGAGAAATAGGCGGATAATCAAGTTTATATTTTAAAAAGTCACATTTTAAGTGGTGTGCGCCTTTTGATGAGGTGAAATAAATCGCCACTTTTGATTTGTTATGTTAGTATTTTTTGGGTGTAAATTACACCATTATTGATAAATGTCCCTCACCATGTTTTCTATAGTGCTTTGTCTGTGCCCTAATGAATAAAACCAACAAAATTTTATTTTTATTTTTTTGAAGAAGGGTCTGGGATTTCAAAGAATTGATTCCAAAAAGAACATACTGCTCCTACTGGACCATGAATTGGGTTCCTCAAGTGTATCAGATCAAACATCATTCATATGTTGAGTAACATCTAATGATAATAAGGACTTTCTACTTGAACAAGTCCTAAGCTCCCTAAGCATTCATGTGTGTAAGATGACAGATCAATGTTCTTTTGTGCAGATGGCACAAAACTTCTGAAGATAATTCTCCACAATTTCTAAACATTTTGACACTGAGAATTAAATCTTAAGCAAGATAAAACTAACAAAAGAGCGTCGAAGAAAAAGAGTCAAGAACTTTGAAGGCCGCTCCCAAAATAAATCTGCGTAACAGATAATATTAAAATTCTATTTGAGTAGTTCCTAAGCTCCCCAATTGTTGATGGGTGTAAAATTACATATTATATGTGTATTTTCTAAAAAAAATACTATAAAATATTACTTACTAATATTAAATACTGGAAAATATTTCTCTGCAATGAATATATTTTTTCTCATACAAATAAAAAATCTCAAGCTTGGTACCTTCTAGGAAAATAACACTTCAATTTTTAATCGATATAGATTGTAAAGTCACTGGTCTAGAAAAAAAAGCCCCCAAAATCCTATATCAACATAACAAGAAGCAATTTAGTTTATTCCTGCAATTTTCCCTTAAGTAACCTTTTAGCACATAAAATATTTAATGCCATTTCTGCCCAGACTGCCACTGGATGGCAATTAAGTATGCACCACGTAGCTTGTGTACAAGTTTCTGTTGCTGACAATACTTTTTGCATACTAAACATGTACTTTCGGCAGTGTGCTTGTGTCAATGTTGAAATGTTCAAATTTGCATCTTGGCATCAGTTAAATGGGTCATTAATGGCTTCTGTGCCCTAGGCGGACAGTCACTGCAGAATGAACCAAGCTTAAATAGGTTGTCTTAGAATGCATCTAAATAGGAAATTTTGAGACAGACGGGTCTCCCCTTCTGGACCTTCATCTATTAGGAGTATGGCAAAAACAGTGTCTGCTGTCTAATTTTTTTCTGTGGTGTTGCTGCTCCCTTTTCTACGGTCTGCAGGTTATCAAGCAGAGGAGGAATGGGAAGTAGAATAACATATGGCAGCAGTATCAGACTACAAAGGGTTTGTGTGTAGTCTGTATCCATGGAGACACAGGTCTGCATAAGAGCAGTATATACAAACAACAGACGGCATTTGCAAAGTTGCTTTTTTTTGTTTTATTTTAGCCTTACATTAATAAAATGTGTATACACCCTTTAGTTTAAAGGGGATTTCCAGGATTACTATGGTTTTTAACAGGTCATTTAGTTGTTTACATCATATACATCTTCCACATGTTTTTTTCCCCAGTTTGGACTCTCCTGACCGATTCACACGATGTAAACCAATCCCTCTGGTTTGCTTCCATCCTGTATGTAGCACTTCCAACTAAACCCATGATGCAGTTCTCCTTTCTAGCTAGTTTATAGCTCCTCCCCCACTGCTAGTTACATAGACACTCCCCTATCACTGCCCCTAACACCCAGCTAGTTTATAGCTCCTCCCATATTGCCAGTTACATAGACACTCCCCTATCACTGCCCCTAACAACACCCACCTAGTTTATAGCTCCTCCCTCACTGCTAGTTACATATACACTCCCCTCTCACTGCCCCTAACAACACTCAGCTAGTTTATAGCTCCTCCCTCACTGCTAGTTACATAGACACTCCCCTATCACTGCCCCTAACAACACCCAGCTAGTTTATGGCTCCTCCCTCACTGCTAGTTACATAGACACTCCCCTATCACTGCCCCTAACAACACCCAGCTAGTTTATGGCTCCTCCCTCACTGCTAGTTACATAGACACTCCCCTATCACTGCCCCTAACAACACCCAGATAGTTTATAGCTCCTCACATACTGCTAGTTACATAGACACTCCCTCATCACTGCTCCGCCCATAGACATCACAGGAAATAAGAAATATTTGCATGGACATGATCATGTGACCACAGCCCAGAACGTAAGATAGGAACAATAGTAAGAAATACATTAGAAACTTACATCGACCTTCATAAATGGCTATTTTAAAGGATGTTGATGCAAATTGAAAACCCCTTTAAGGTGGGAAAAAACATCCCAAGATACAAATAAAATAATCCCCTATATACGGGACAGAGGACAATGATCGCATCTGTGGGGTCTATAGTTCGAAGTCCCATAGAAGATGAATAGAGCAGTACAGTACATGCTTGACCAGCGCCATTCAGGGAAGTTGGTACCCCCATCCTCCGGTGGATAGGGACAACCCCTTTAATCATCCATTAACACACACCGTATGAGTAAATTTGGGCAAGCACTCAAGAGTTTTTGGTATTCTGTAGATGCATAATTTCATTATTGGATCCCCCTAATGGTAGTGGGTGATAGCCATCATTTATCAAAACAGGTGCGGAATTATCACCCCTCTCCATATAGTAAATCCTGAACTTCTATTCAAAGGTTTCAATGTCAGGTAATGAAAAGAAAATATTAGATCAATTATGTTAGGTTCTTCTTTTGACTTGGGATCAGCCACCTTTCAAATCATCCACCAGATGACACAAAGAGGTTTATATCCATTGCCTCATCTGGAGTTGGGCTCTCTTTGTTCTCCTACGCTGAGCCTTTCCGCATGAAGGAAGCCATTATGCTTTTCTCTTTCTAGACCACTGTGCTGTAAACTCTGCTTCTTCACGCGTCGAAACAGCAAAAACAAAACAGATTTTGTTGGAAAATTATGAAAAAATAAAAAGTTGTGAGGGAGACAAAACACAAGATGACAGTAAAGATGGTCAAACTCCCCTTCCCGATCTCCTGCATCTGGTCCGATGGTGCCTGGTTCAGAGCTTGTTAAGAGCTCATTTGCATCCCTTCCCTACTTCTCTGAACGTAAGAGGGCCTAACAACCCCCAAAAAAGAGCTTTTCTGTGGTCGGAGGTGCTGGATCTCATTTGTGATATTATATGTGCCCAGGAAACTCATCTACTGGCAAAAGATGGTCACAGAGTTCAGCACCCCAAATTCCCTACTATTATCCAATCTCACTTCACTAAAAAAACAAAGAGGAGTGCTTCTGGCGTTCAGAGAGGAGATACGGTGGCGTTAACTCCGATATCGAGCATGGTTGATGAGTTGGGTAGATACAGTGCTGCCCATAATTATTCATACCCCTGGCAAATTTTGACTTAAAGTTACTTTTATTCAACCAGTAAGTAATGTTTTGACGGGAAATGACAAAGGTGTCTCCCAAAAGATAATAAGACGATGTACAAGAGGCATTATTGTGGAAAAAAACATTTCTCAGCTTTTATTTACATTTGAGCAAAAAGTGTCCAGTCCAAAATTATTCCTACCCTTCTCACTAATCAATAGAAAAGCCTTTATTGGCCATTACAGCAATCAGACGCTTCCTATAATTGCAGACCAGCTTTTTGCAGGTCTCCACAGGTATTTTTGCCCATTCATCTTAAGCAATGAGCTCCACATCTTTCAGGTTGGAGGGTCTTCTTGCCATCACCCTGATCTTTATCTCCCTCCACAGATTCTCAATTGGATTCAAGTTCAGACTCTGGCTGGGCCACTCCAAAACGTTAACGTTGTTGTCTGCTAACCATTTCTTCACCACTTTTGCTGTGTGTTTTGGGTCATTGTCATGCTGAAATGTCCACTGGTGCCCAAGGCCAAGTTTCTTTGCAGACTGCCTGATGTTGTCGTTGAGAATCCTCATGTATTGCTCTTTTTTCATGGTGCCGTTTACTGTGATTAGGTTCCCTGGTCCATTGGCTGAAAAACACCCCCAAAGCATTAGGTTCCCACCACCATGTTTGACAGTGGGGGTGGTGTTCTTTGGGTTGAAGGCTTCTCCTTTTGTACGCCAAAGGAAGGAAACATCATTGTGACCAAACAATTAAATTTTAGTTTCATCTGACCATAACACAGAAGACCAGAAGTCTTCTTCTTTGTCCAGATGAGCTTTTGCAAAGGCCAAGCGAGATTTTGTGTGCCTTATCTGGAGAAGTGGCGTCCTCCTTGGTCTGCATTGTGCAGTGTCCGTTGGATTGTCTGCCTTGAGACATTGCCACCAGCAGAGCCCATATTCACCAGGATGGCCTTGGTGGTGATCCTTGGATTCTTTTTCACCTCTCTAACTATCCGCCTGGCCTGCTAGGCCAACTTATTGTCTGTGGAGACTTTAACCTGATCTCTAACACAGAGTTAGATTCCTGAACTCCGCCCAGGGCTGGACACCCCTCTCTCCAAAAATGGGCCCACACGGAAGAATTGTTTGATGCGTGGCACATTCAACACCCCCAGGAGAGAGACGATTCCTTTTTCTCCTCCTGCATCAATCTTACTCTCGTATAGATTTGTTTCTGATATCTAAGCCCCTCTTACCTTTAGTCATGGAGACTACAATAGGGTTGATTAAGTGGTTTGACCATGCAGCAGTCATGATTTCACTACAAGAAGCTTACTCTCCCACTCACCCTTCGCTATGGCGCAACAACACCTTTTTGATGTCACACTCGACATATAAAGCTGAACTAGAAGAGGCCCTTAAAGAAAATTTCCGTCATAATGCAGGTTCTGTCTCATGCCCGATTACATTGTGGGTGGCCCAAAAAGCTTTCATTAGGGGAATTTTCACTAAATTGGGTTATGCGGCGAAAAAAGCTAGAGATAAGATTAAAGAGCTATTGACCTCTATAGGAGATTTAGGAAGCAAAAATAAAATTACCCCCCTCTATGCGGATCAATTAAAAAACCTAAGACTCCAACTCAAAGACTGCCTTCTGTATAGATACGAACAGAACCTAAAAAAAGTAGGCTAAATACTACTCCCAGTATAATAAAGTAGGTAAATTACTGGCACAACGAATAAAATACCAGAGAATGAAAGCCAGAATCCTCTATATTAAATCACCTAAGGATAACTCTACAATTTTAGACCCACAAGGCATAGTGGAATATTTTTCGGACCTCTATAACCTAAACCCATCCACAGGGCCACATACTGATCCTATTGAGGAGATTAATAACTTGGCAAACTCTGTCTTCCAAATATAAACACAGAGCAAAAGGACATTTTGAGTGCCCCCATCAAGAGATACAAAAGATTATCAAAACTATCCCTAGCCATAAGGCCCCAGGCCCAGGCGGCCTTTCTAACTGTTATTATAGACCTTTCAAGACATTCTCTTGCCCCATTTACATGATGCCCTACAGAAAGGTTTCTCAACAGGCTCTTTCCCAGAGGAAATGCTCTCAGCGGTTATTGTCACCATTCCCAAACCTGGAAAATCCCCAGAAGCGCCACAGAACTTTAGGCCTATTTCGCTACTAAACATGGATATAAAAATATACGCGGAAATATTAGCAAACCGTTTAGCCCCTCTATTACCCACCTTAATAGATTGCGACCAATCAGGCTTTATTAAAAAATAGATTTTTTTTGCAATACAAGGAGAGTTATGAACATTGTTGATTATTTGGAAAAAATCGCACTCTGAAGCAGTATTGGTCACCCTTGACGTGGAAAAGGCGTTTGACCGCATTAGTTGGACATTTGCCTTTTCAGCCTTACAGACCATGGGGATATGTGGCCCCTTCTTAGGACCGATTAAAGCATTGTATAGTAACCCCTCAGCTAAAGTATATATCAATAACACTCTGTCTTCCGCATTTACAATAACTAATGGAACTCGACAGGGATGCCCTCCGTCCCCGCTCATATTTATTCTGTCCATTGAACCTCTAGCACAAGCCATCTGACTCTCAGACCAGGTGAAAGGAATAAAAATTGGGGACAGGGAACATAAGTTATCACTTTATGCTGATGATGTTATCTTAACCTTAAAGGGGTTCTACAGTTTGTTTTAACCGATGATCTATCCTCTGGAAAGATCATCAGCATCTGATCGGCGGGGGTCCGACAACCGGGACCCCCGCCGATCAGCTGTTTGAGAAGGCAGCGGTGCTCCAGGAGCGCCACGGCCTTCTCACTGTTTACCGCTGGCCCAGTGACGTCACGACTAGCATCACTGGCCTGGGCGGGGCTAAGCTCTGTTGACTTGAATAATGCTTAGCCCCGCCCAGGCCAGTTGATACTAGTCCTGACATCACTGGGCCAGCGGTAAACAGTGAGAAGGCCGCGGCGCTCCTGGAGCGCCTCTGCCTTCTCAAACAGCTGATCGGCGGGGGTCCCAGGTGTTGGGACCGATTAAAACAAACTGTAGAACCCCTTTAAGCTCTCCATCACTCTCACTGCCTGCAGTTATGCAGATTATCCAACAGTTCGGCGCACTCTCTTTTTATGAAGTAAATGAAATAAAATCCCAAGCTTTACCTATCAATCTACGGTCATCCCCCCTCTTACAGTTACAAAGCGGTTTAAAACTGGACTGGCAGACTGAATGTGTCCAGTATTTGGGCAAAAAGGTTTCCAACAGAACAAAACTTCTGTGTAGACTTAACTACCTCCCTCTCCTGGAAGAGATTGAAAAAGATTTACTCATTTATAGCAAACAAGAGATTTCCTGGGCAGGCCGCATTGCTAGCTTTCAGATGCTCACTCTACCAAAAATTATATACAAATTTAGAACTGTTCCCATCACCCTACCACAATCCTTCTTTACCCATATAAATGCACTGCTCCACAAATTTATATTGTATTTATAGCCCACAAAATGCTGACTTAAGTATAGGAAAGCAGGAGGCCTTGGACTTCCCAATAATTATCTGGCGACACATATGAGTTTACTAAGAGAGTGGTGGGAAGGGAATAGACAGCATCATTGGACTCACATAGAGACTGCTCTCACCTCAACACAACCAACTTAAAGGCCTTATTGATTGCAGCTCTTGACCCACCACACTCTTTTGGAAACCTCCCAAGCTTCCTCTCCACATCCATTTCATTATGGAAGACTTTCCACTCTAGAACTTCCACGTCAGTAATATCGCTTCATAAAGCAGCCCCACTGGAGACGTTTAGCCTTTTCATACCAGACCTAGATCTCAGCTCATGGATTGCAAAAGGTGTATCCACTGTCACTCTTTTGTTCGAAAACTCTCTGTTTAAACAGTTCTCCGCAATATGTGAACAATACTCAATATCTCAGAGACTTGACTATAAATATCTGGTTCAAACAAAAGACCCCTTCTACGTCTCAGCCTGTAAAGACATCCTTGACCTTTGGAACACCAAAGGGTTAACATCTAAAGGATTGAGACCTGTATATTCCATCCTTGGTTTTAAACAGGAGTTTGTTAAGTCTGCCCCATTCTTAGCTTGGGGAAAAGAATTAGGTAGGGATTTATCAACCTGTAGCTGGTCCTCGTCGCTCTCTTTAATCTCCAAGGCATTTACATGTGTCACACATTATGAAGCGGCAATAAAAACTATACTCCGTTGGTTGTTACCTCACACCTGAGCGGTTAAGTCATATGTAACCAGGCATCTCCCAATTGTGCTGGCGGGGGCTGTGGAGGCAGAGGAACTTTATAATCACATCCTCTGGTCTTGCCCCTTGAAGGACAGTCATGATCTTTTAGCCTCTATTACAGGAAGAACATTCTCTCCAACCCCAGACTTAGCTTTGCTTCTTCATAACATGGTAGAATACCCAGTTGCCATTCGTTATGTTATAGCGCATGTCCTACTATCTACGAAACTAGTCTTAACCAAATATTGGAAATCTTCTAATGTCCCAAAACTTCAAGAGATAGTTGATCTGGTTACCAACACTTGTGCTTATGAGAAGATGAAAGCATATAAGAATCATACTTATCCTAAATTTGTGGCCATATGGCAGGTGTGGTTTTCCTCTTCTTATGTGACCATTCCCTGCACATAAAATGCTCTAGGTACCCTGGGAGGCGTAGCTAGGAGAGAAATGGGCCTCGTCGGTCGCAGGTTATTGCTTCCTTCCCTCCTTTCCTTTGGACTCACCAGATGGAAAGTATCTCTGAAGCTGAATAACACCTAAGTTGTGGTTGATGCAGTAGATATTTGTATTGTTACTCCACCATGTAGCTCCGTGTGAATCCACGTATTGAAGAACATGCTCACACATGTACTGTATTTGTTGATATTCTTTATTTGAAAATATTTCAAAAACTTAATGAAAATAATTTGTTCTGAAAATGCAATAGTGTCCCTTGAGTTGTGCGCCAACGAGATTTACTGCAGACACACATTAAAAAAATCTTCAATAAAAGTGTGACATTTTTTGGGAGGGTTTTTCCCAATTTTAACGCCACTGTTAGGAGGTTAAAGGGTGGTGCATGACTCATGTGGTTGATCTCCTATGACCCCCTCTGACCCTGCTCTACACCTCATTTCTCAAAGCAAACAGTAGGTCTGTCTCTGTTGCCCATAGCAGCCAATCAGAGCTCAGCTTTGATTAGTCCTGAGCAGTTTAAAGGGGTTGTCCAGGTGTTTAATAATGATGACCTATCCTTAGGATAAGCCATCAATCAGATCGGCAGGGGTCCAAGTCACAGCACCCCCGCTAATCAGCTGTTGGAAGAGGCTGCGGCACTCCGGTAAGAGCTTCGGCCTCTTCTTAGGCCAAAGGTCTCATGGCCTAGGCACAGGTCATTCAAATGAATGGGCCTGAGCTGTAATACCAAGCACAGCCACTATATAGGGTGGCCAAATGTCCGGATTTAGGCCGGGCAGTCCAGTTTTCTGGTGCCCTGTCCTCCGTCTGGCGCAAGGCCAGAACGGACACTTAGGATTAAAGGGGTTGTCCGGGCTTTTACTATTGATGACATCAGGATAGGTCATCAATATCAGATCGGCAGGGGTCCTACACCTGGCACCCCCGCGATCAGCTGTATTTGGTCTATGGAAAAGACCATAGACAGCAGCGGTGAACAGGAAGCGAGAAGGGAGACAGCACGTGCGCACTGCGCATGCCGACTCCTCATACAGCTGATCGTGGGGGGGTGACGGGTATTGTACCCCCGCCGATCTGATCATCTGCCCTGAGGATAGGTCATCAATAGTAAAAGCCCGGACAGCCTCTTTAGTTTTGTATATAGTATACCGAAGTATTCTTCCTAGAAGCAGACTTTCTTCCTTCGTCTATCCCATACTGATTCTTGGACCCCATTATTGCATTTTTTTTATTTTTAGTAAAACCTGCAGTAATGTAAAAAAAACGGCTCCTGACTGAACGGATGCAGACAGTTTTTTTTTTGCATTCATTGGCAACTTTGCAACCCATAAAAGTCTGAACTCTAATAGAAAGTGAAAGAGAAATCCATTAACAGATCTGTGAACAAGACCATTAGCCTTTTTCTAACAAAATCTGTATGAATTTCGTGAAATTAAAAGAATAAATAAATGAAAAATGGCCTCACAGCAGTCCATATAAATGGAAATATTCGGAAAATGATGCCATATGCATACTTGCCAACTTTTGAAGGTCAGCCTCTGGGAGGTGCAATGTTATGGCGTGCGTAGCATGCCGACATTTTTCTTTTATAGCCGGGGCCCGCTCCATTCTGACTAGCCCACGACCCTCTCAAATACCAGTGCCACATACAGTTATAGTACATCGGGGTTAATCAGCCCTCCATGCTGTGCCTGGGACATTCAGCAACTCTTCTTTCTAGGAGCCCCCTGGACATCCTGGGAGAGTTGGCAAGTATAGCCATATGGGATTCCATGTGCCACCATACAAAGGTACACACACAGGGCTCTGCTGAGCCCATAGGGTCCATTCACACGTCCACAAGTCTTTTGCGGTCTGCAAATTGCGGATCCGCAAAACACGGACACCGGCCACGTGCGTTCCGCATTTTGCCGACCGCGCATGGCCTGCCCTGTGATAGTAATGCCTATTCTTGTCTGTTGCTGCAGACAAGAATAGGACATGCTCTATATTTTTGCGGGGCTGCGGAACAGAAATACGGATGCGGACCGCACATGGCCTGCCCTGTGATAGAAATGCCTATTCTTGTCCGTGGCTGCAGACAAGAATAGGACATGCTCTATATTTTTGCGGTGGCTATGGAACAGAAATACGGATGCGGACAGCACATGGTGTGCTGTCCGCATCTTTTGCAGCCCCATTGAAATGAATGGGTCCTCACCCGTTCTGCAAAATTGCGGAACAGATGTGGCCCCATTCATACGGAGGTGCGAATGGACTCCGAGAGGTTTGAGTTTTAGAACAGGATTTAAGAAAACAGACTGATTTCCAGAAACAGCGTCACTCTTCTCACTGGAATGGGAATGAGCTGCAATACCTGTAAAAGCCACATCAAAATGAGTGGCGCTGTTCCAAAGGGAAAAAAATAAATAATCAGATCGTTTTTTCTGATCCTAGAAATGTAGATAGAAATTGGGATAACTGTCAGATCAATGGGGGTGCTAGGACCCCAACCATCACGAAAATGGGACCCCTTGCCCCTATATAAATGGAGCAGTGGTCGAGCATGTGCACTTCCGCTCCTCTTGTCTCTATGGTACTGATGGAGATAACCAAGCACAGCCTCCCGTAGAGACACATGGAGAGGTACTGTGCATGCTCAACCACTACTCCATTCATATAGGAGCACAAGACTCCTGGAATAACGTGTTTTAACCAGAATACCCCTTTAAGTGCTGGATTCATTTCTGTGGCTGATCCTGGTGATAATTAACTCTCTCCCGATTTTTTTTTCCCTGTAAATATTCGGAAGACGGGAGTTGAGTAATGAAACGTAAGGATGTTTCAGACACAATCACTGATTTGAAGAATATTCACTATTCCAAGGGCTGTGCCAATTTAGAACCATAGTCCGTATGATGGCAGCTGATAACACGGCGCCGATCGCTAATTCATGAGCGTCACATCATTTACTCCTGAAAAGAAAACCAAATCAGCAGAATACGCTCACTGTACGGCCGCCCGTCTGGAGGACAGAACTCTATTTTTACAACAGCCCCACATAGCAGATGGCAAGGAAGAATACCGCACAAATGAATCACAGAAAACTAACTCAGCTGCAAAGTCGTCACCCCGGGAAAAAAAAAGAAAAAAAAAAGCAATTAAAAGTTTTACACAAGAATGAATCTGCTTCCATTTGCAGAGCTCAGAGGAGACCGACTGATAACCCCCCGGAAAAATCCCATTTAATGGCAAGAAGAATCGAATGGCTGCAAGTTCACTTTAATTACATTGATAATGAAGTATTAAAGGGGTTTTCCGAGACTTTTTAACTGATGACCTATCCTCTTGGACAGGTCATCAGTAACTGATCCGTGGGGGTCTGACACCCGGGACCCCCGCTCTTGTAAGCGCCGCAGCCTTCTCTTAGCTTTCCCTATATACCGATGACGTCACGTGACGTAGGCGCAGCTCAGCCCCAATGAAATGATGAATGCATGTATTTTGGTAAGCTGCGAGGAGCCCATCAATCAGACATTGATAACCTATCCAGAGGTCTTGGAAAACCCCTTTAATAGTTATCTGTCCCTTACTCACCGTTTACTCAGTTACACGTACAGCATATTTATTTATTCTATGCACCTATATAGCGCTGACATATTCCGCAGAGCTTTACAGACATTAGCATCAAGCTGTCCCCAGTAGGGCTCACCATCTAAGTTCCCTATCAGTATGTCTTTGGAGTGTGGGAGGAAACCGGAGAACCCAGAGGAAACCCACGCAGACATACAACCTCTATGCAGATGTTGTCCTTGGTCGGACAGGACCCCAGCGCTGCAAGGCACCAGTGCTAACCACTCAGCCACCGTGCTGCCCATATCTGTGACCTGGGGTATAAATGGAGGGTGGCTTCCTCTTGATTGGATGCCACCCTCCATCTCAAGAAAGGAACGTCCCATCGAAAGAAGGGAGGACTGATGGCTGTGTGATTCTTAGGCCATATCTCCCTTCCTTGATATGTAGAGGTGCAGATGACAACAGGCCTCATGTAGGCCCTTTTTCAAACCCTTATGGGATGGATGCAGTGGAAATCCTGCCTACATTACCGAGGTGCTAAGATACACCTGACGACACCTTCTTGGTGCTGACATTGTACTGTTACTCGCTCACGATGAAGATCACTCCTTACCGTGATGATCAGACCCTTCTCCTGGAAGTAGTTGACCAGCGGGACTGCGTTCTGCTTGAAGTTCATTAACCTCCTCTGAATAGCTTTGAGATTATCATCCGGTCGCCCTTGTTGTTCTGCCCGTTTCAGCAGTCGTTCTTTCAGTTTGTGATTGGCACAAGCAAGAAAAACCACCAGATCCGGTGTACAGATCTAAATAGACATAAAATAGAGGTAATGGTGAAACCCTGACCTGAGTAACTGTTGGAAAAATGAAATCCTACTTTATAGGCAGATCTAGATTATGACTACATCCACATGTTGCTGTGTAGCAAGAGCCATCATGTACACTGGTCTACAACCAGGTCCCACAGCTTAATGGCTTGCAGCGGGTTTGAAGGCCAATTTTGAGTTACCAAAAACCACAGTATTCCAATAAATACTTAACAGTAGGAAGACATTTTTTCTAGGGTTCTGTGGGAAGAAAAGTTAGGCGAGCAATCAATTCACAAATGGATGGAGGTTCTATGATCTAGGTACCCCCTAAGGACTCCTGCATATAAAAGCTAAAGTTGACCATACACCGAACACTTGACAGCTTTCCCTCCCAACGCCCATATACATGAATGGTCGAGTGTGCATGTTTTCTCCATGTGGAGACGGGAATAAGCCGATGTCACCTATCTCTGGTGGCTTATCTTCAGTAAGGGATCAGCATTAAATATCAAAATGTCCAGTCCTTTTTTCTCCAACCACCTGCCATCTGGGGAGAGTCAGGATATTCCCAATACACATCAGTATGGCCAAAACCAGCAGTTTTGGCTGACATTCATCTAAAGTGCATGGACATCTTCATGGTGTCCTCATGTTCCGTTTTTTGTGTTTTACTAAGACATACAGTAGTTACATTCATCTCACATATTCTAGCTTTTGGTTCCAAGCAACATAAATAGGAATTATGGCCATACAAAGCCCCATTCAAAAGGATTATCTAATGATCAGGATGGGACTCGGAATATTAGGGATGAGAAAACCATAAGTTCTCCACCTACATGTTTCCTTGTTGGCCAACATTACATAAGTATAAAGGGACGACGGCTGCTATGCAAACGTGTACTACCAATGCTCCTCAACCATGGTGAAGCAAGAGCAAACTCTGCTACATCTTAGAGAAACAGGCCTGTGTCAGCAGAGGTTGTCCAATGTCCATGCTATGGGCTGCTCAGGGGAGTAGCTATATGCAGATGTAGCAGTCATAACTGGCCCATGAGCCTGAGGGGACCCAAAACCCCTCTGCTATGTAAGAAGACACCAGTATTATTAAAAGCACACAGGTGATGGGGGCCTCTTATAGATTTTGCACAGGAACCCAGGATCTTCAAGTTATGCCTCTGGGGTTCCTCATAACACAGCAGTAAAAGACAGAGGTCCAACCTCTTTCTTCCAAGGCTCCCATCTCCAGAACAGGACCCAGCACTGCAAAATCACATCCTACACTGCTGGCTCCCATGCTTAATGATCCGGTGGCTAAAGGGGAACGACAGGTGGAACCAGTGGTGGATCCAATCTGAATCCTTCAAAAAAAATGAAAAGGGATTTATTTTATTATAATTCAAGTAGAATAACTTCCAGTCATCCAAATCCCAGGATCCAAGCAGTTAACGCACCTCAAAAAGTGATACTGGTGTCTAACTTTTTGGGTTGCTCACTGTCAAGTCATTAAACGGAAGTCATTAAACGGTCATGTAGACTCATGGCATGGTCTACTTCCATCCTAAACTGTGTTACTGTATCCATGCTTCTGAAGCGAGAGTCAACAGTGATTGCTCCCTATTCCGATTGCCCATTGGCAGAGGTCACAATAACGGCTGTACAAGCGTCAGACGCCTGTTCAGGCCATTTTACTCCCTGAAAAAAGTCTAAGGCGTACCAATACGCCCTAGACTTTTCCCTATGATTTTCAGCGAAGGCTGCGCTGTGAACGACACGGGCAGCACAGAGCAGCTCTCTCAGTGGGTGCTGCTGCTACAGCACCCGGAGCACCATGTTCAGGAACTAGAGCAGGGCTCGCCCTCCGGTCCCAGCTGCTGCTCCGGATGAGCCCAGGAAGTTAGTTCCTCTTCTACTGTGGTGAGGGGGCGCTGTGGGTAGGGGGGCACCAGGTATCATCTCTACAGTGTGTACCACTGATAATGCGCCAAAGGAGTGTTCTGAGGTTCACCTGATGCCGTGAACTTGTTTAGTACCGGACTGTGCCGAGCTGTCTGCAAAGGATCCCCCATTGTTAACCCCTTCAGTCAATCTAATCCCGTCCTACTGTAAGATCTTATATCCCGTTTCCTTTCCCTTCCCATTACAGATTGTATGGGCATTGTGGGTACAGCTTGTTGATCTGCACACATGCACCAAGCTCTATTAACTCTTGCTGTTCCTTCAGAAGAAAGAAGGACCCGCACAAATGAAACTTTGCATTTCCCCGTTTCATCCTGCGATTTGGTGACATAAAGGTATTGCTCTGCTCAGGAGGATGAGCCCAGTAAGTTAGCTCCTCTTCTCCTGTGGCGATAGGTGCTGTGGGCAGCGGCACCATGTATTATCTCTAAAGTATGTGTATTCATTCATGGTGTATGGGCACTGCACCCTCCAGTGTGTGTATGCTCGGAGAAGAGGAGGGGGTATGCCCCTGGCACTGTGCATGTAGAGGGCACTGGGGTTTGTAAGAGGCAGGCAATGGCAGGAAGGCCTGTGCCCTGCTGTGGCGCTCATGCCTTTCTGCAGCTCTGCTTCACTCCCATGTAACATGTCATAGGATCCACTAGTGTGGACAAGGATAGGGTCCCAGTGCTAATGGGACCCTGCCTGTAACTCCCATAGACCTACGTGCAGCTGTATGCCACCTAAAACCAGAGGGCTGTTGCGGCCTACTGCTTCTGTCAGGGGAGCTGTCTGACTGGTGATAAAGCACAGGGAAGGTCCACTATACTGGACTATACTTTATCACTTGGCTATAATTGCCCGAACAGTAACGGTTCCCTGCATCCCCACCTCTTAGGCCCCGTTCACATCACCACCATTTATTTCTGTTCTTCTGCAGAACAATGAAAATAACAGAAGTGCTGGATCAGGCACAGAACGGAGGTGAACAGACACCATTTACTGTTATGGAGTCTATTCAGTTTCCGTTCAGGATCCTGTCTTTTTACCAGACAAAAAAGTCCTCATGTAATTTATTTATTTTTGTCCGAATCTGCGACAGAGCCTCCAGCGCAGATGTGAACAAGCCCTTAACATTATGTAGGCCTACTATTAGTTATTTCTATTACTTCAAGTTTCGTACTCCTCCTCGCCTAAAAATACTCCTCAAAAATGGTCAGAGGAGTATTTTTACTCTTCCGGAAAAAATGTAGTGCGACCTCTGCCCATTGGAATAGCAGTGACGGAAAAATACTGGCGTGAATTCTGCATGTTTTACATGCTGTGCAATTACTAGACCTTCGCAGCAGATGCTTTGCAAGGTCTATGCCCCATCATAAAGAACCGTCCTGTCTTCTAGACACCGGTGAGTCAAGCCTCAGTATCCAAGCTTTAATCTTCTCCACCTGGAGAGAACCTCTTGGCCTATATACTTCCCGAGCATGAAAACGGTTTTAAAACCCACTTCCAGGCAGCCGACATCCTGCAGGGAATTGTGGGTATCAGTGAATAGATATGAGGCGCACGCTGAGGGGCAGAGAAATCACTCGTCTTCCTAGGTTTTACTAAATGATTAATATTTACCCGGGTGAAAACACAGAAATAGAAGAGCTTGGATCTACTCTTGGCTTTGGCTCAAAAAAACTGCAAGAAAAGCAGCCACAAAAACTATAGAATTTTTCAAGAAAACGCTGTGGGAAATATATTCCAATTGGCGCTTTGTTATGGCGGCCTTAAGATTGCCGTTGGTGCATCTTCGGGGGGTCCTTGCACCAGAGACTTAAATCTATGCCAGCCGGGAGCTGGTCTAGACTCGTAGATCTGGTGTAATGAGGAGCACCACTGGTAAATGTATAGGGCCAAGGAGGTACTGTCCACAGTCCATGTGGCCAGACAACCCTTTTTGTCTGGCCACATGGCCACATGGCCACATTTGACAACCGTTCGGTGGAAAAGCAAGAGAAGTTTCAAATATTTTGTGCCACTGCAGAAACCTAGGGGGTCATTAATAAAGCCCCTGCTCTGGCGCCCGGCCTCTCCATAACTTTGGCGCATCCACTGCCGCTTCCTAGCCGTCTAACATTTAGACCATTTTCTACGCCTAAACCAGGCTTAGAAAATGATGGATGAGACGGGTCTGCCGGCCTGTCCCCTTCCCCGCCATGCCAACTTAGACCTGTGTGAGCGGGACAACGTTGCAGATTGCGGCGCAATGAATCTGTGTCTGAAATACACCTAATATAGTGTCCTCCTTATTTATTTTTTTATTTTTTTTAAATAGAACTTTGGTAAATTCCCCCCACTATGTTTCTTGCTTCCTGCATTCATATTTTTGGCTTAAAAATCTGCCTTGGAATTTTTCCCAAAAATGCTGTATGTGATGTCATTGTATAATGAAAATATATGCAACTTTCTAATAAACTTTGTAGCGATGCTTGATGTCAGTGTGCGGAAGCATCCTTGTTTACATCCGCCTGACAACCCTTCCTGACTGCAGCTGGTTATTTGTTACAGTGTATAAGTCCAGACAATGGTCTGTGAGCAGCTGCAGGCGTCATAGCTCTGGAGAACAGCAGAGAAATGAAGGAGGAGCGCCTGGTGTAGACTGGAGTTGTCGGAAACTAAATTCTGCTATTTTCAAGGTTCCTGCTGTGAGTGAATCCTGTTTACAGCTAAAGGCTGAACCTGTACAAACCTAGAACTCAGTGTGCACGGTACATTGTCTTTTACTGTAGGGTCCTATGGACTAGATATGCTTCTATATGCAAGCGGCATACATCAGAATCTTAGGCCCCATGCACATGCAGAATACAGATGCGGTCCGTGTTGCATCCACATTTCTTGCGGACCTGTTCACATCAATGGTCTGCGGTCTGAATATAGGACATATTCTATCCTTTTGCGGAACGGACATACAGATGCAGAAAGCACACAGATCATCCATGCGTTCCGCAAAAAGTGGACTACAGACTTATTGAAAACATTGAGTCAGCAAATAAAATGTGGACATCTCTATTTTGCAGATCTGTGAAATGGATACGATGGTGTGAATGGGGCCTTAAGGAAAATCCACCTGAACGTTACCTCCGACTATGAACATAGCCAAATATATCGGAAGCACAAATCCTGCACTGATTTTTTGCTACAATGTATCAGCCTGAAATACAGAATGTTTATACAACAGAAGATTGCAGAGAAAGATGGATACAGAGTTGAGAGAATAGTTAGGGGTTTTCTAGGATCGTCCATCAATATCATCTCAGTACCTTTTTCTGTCTAAAAAATGGATATCAGACGGATTCCAAATGTGCGCAGGATCGTTTTTTTTTTTTTGTTTTTTTTTTTTACAGAATACGTTTTTACCCCCATAATTTTTCTGTTCTTTCCGACGGATCAGATGAATGGAATAATAAGGGTGATGTGAACTGTGGATAATCGCAGTACCAGTCATGGCCACTCCAAAATAGGATGGCGCTGTGCTTGGTATAGACCAAGGGGAAAGCTACCCCTTCAATCAGTCAGACCCCCACCAATCCAATAAGGTTAGTCTATCCATTTCAAAGGATATTCCCATCTGGGATATTTATGACATATAAATAGGATATGCCATAAATGTCTGATGAGCGCGTTTCCACTTCTGGGACCCTCCTAATCTCAAGAATGGGGCCCTGCCGAGCTGCATCCTCTGCATTCACCATTATGGGACTTCCAATATGCCATAAATGTCCCAGATAAGTCTGAACAGGTTTTGAGCCTATGGATGTAAACAGGAATGCTTCCATTCATTGACACTGTTCAGAGATCTTGACAACGGAAGGGAATTTAAACACAAAGCAATTTAGAAAGTTGCAGAATTTCATTTTGCAGTAATTAGACTTGGAAAATGGTAAAAAAAAGGGGACATTTCAATGGGCCGAGTATACAAGACTCCCATCAGGGCAGCTCTGGAGGTTTGTTCTCATGGTGAGCCCCTGCACAAACTGTCAACGGTCTCTGTTCCATTAAAATGCAAATGACGATCCTCGGGTTATAAATATCCTAAATCCTTTTCTATTAACCTCTGGCTATTCCACCGCCCTCTATCAACACAACACACCCGCTCTGCAAACTCCCGATCTCCTTGCACGGAACGAGCAAATGGAAAATCCATGAGATTTTTCACACGTTCAAAAACTTTCAACTTGTAGGAGAGGATATGATTGGGAAATATTTAGCGGCCCGATGACAATCTCGGCCGTAAGCGACTGACACGTTATCTCCCCAGTTCCCGGCAATGCCCCCTTGATCTTGAGCTTCGTAAATTGAAAAAGACTTCAAGAAGTCTTAGAATTCCAGGCACATCCCAGGGTGCGCAGACAAGAAAATGCATTACTTGGCACCGGCCTGCTGTAATGAGATGGTAGTCACCTCCGCGCGTTAAATACAGACAGGAGCCGCGCTACAGTGACGGGCTGGCGTGATAAAAAATACTGACATCAGGCTGCTACCTGCAAGTTTCCTCCTCGTTTGCTACCAGCCACAGAATCTATCGCTGCAGAGTCTGGTGTAAGTGTACGGCCACGTGGAAGGAACTTTGGTGCGGATAATCCATGAAAAATCGCCATGAGTTACATTTCGCTGCAGACATGCCATGTATTTCACCCTCTGGATTGCAAAACTTTAGCCCCTTCCCTTACATTGACAAGGCTAGACATCTTCTAGCACCGCAATGTACCTCCCAGTCTCGGCGCTTGCGCTGTGGATCTGCTGCTGCTCTCAGCAGCACGGACACCGAGACCTGTCTTCTCACTTCTGCACTGTTCTCCCGATCTCGGTGCTTGCGCTGTGGATCTGCTGCTACTCTCAGCAGCACGGACCAGAGACCCGTCTTCTCACGTCTGCACTGTTCTCCCGGTCTCGGCGCTTGCGCTGTGGATCTGCTGCTACTCTCAGCAGCACGGACACAGAGACCCGTCTTCTCACGTCTGCACTGTTCTCCCGGTCTCGGCGCTTGCGCTGTGGATCTGCTGCTACTCTCAGCAGCACGGACACCGAGACTCGTCTTCTCACGTCTGCACTGTTCTCCCGGTCTCGGAGCTTGCGCTGTGGATCTGCTGCTACTCTCAGCAGCACTGACACCGAGACCCGTCTTCTCACGTCTGCACTGTTCTCCCGGTCTCGGCGCTTGCGCTGTGGATCTGCTGCTACTCTCAGCAGCACGGACACAGAGACCCGTCTTCTCACGTCTGCACTGTTCTCCCGGTCTCGGCGCTTGCGCTGTGGATCTGCTGCTACTCTCAGCAGCACGGACACCGAGACTCGTCTTCTCACGTCTGCACTGTTCTCCCGGTCTCGGAGCTTGCGCTGTGGATCTGCTGCTACTCTCAGCAGCACTGACACCGAGACCCGTCTTCTCACGTCTGCACTGTTCTCCCGGTCTCGGCACTTGCTGAGTCGGAATCTGTGCTGCTTGGAGTGTCGCAGCAGATCCACTGTGCAAGCGCCGAGACCAGGAGGCACGGCACAGAAGACAGGGCAAGACAATCCAGGGGAATGGAGGAGAGAATAAAGCTGTGGGTATTAGGCTGACAGATGCTCTTTAAAGGACATCTCTGCTATATCTGAATCATGCTTGCGCACAGAGTTTGTATGTTTAAGTTTACATTCAGCGTGCTAACAGGAGATCAGGGGGTGGCAGCTATGTAGACGTCAGCGCTATGGCCTGAGCAGGCACATTCACTCGTAGGCCTCATGCACACGGACGTAGTTTTGATCCGCATTCACTTCAATGGGGCGCAAAAAAAGCGGAGCATCAGTTGCTCCGTGGTCCGGCCAAAAAATATAACCAGTCCTATTCTTGTCTGCGTTTTGCGAACAAGAATAGGCAGTTATATCAAAGGCTGTCCGTGCCGTTCCGCGTTTTGCGGAACGCACGCAGACACTATCTGTGTTCTGCGGATGTGCGGTTTGCAGACCGCAAAACACACAATGGTCGTGTGCATGAGGCCTCAGGGTACATGCACACGTTCAGGATTCATGTGCGGAGAATCCGAACTGAAATCTGCAGGTGTTCGCAGGGAAATCCGTGCAGTCAATCCGCATCAATTGGTGCGGATTTGGTGCAGATTTTTCGCATGCAGATTTTACTAAGTGAATGAATAAAATCCGGTCAGGAAAAATTAAATAAATTGACATGCTACGGATTTTAAAATCCGCACCGCAGGTCAAAATCCGCACTGAGAAAATCTGCATTGTGTGCATTGAGAATTTCAAATTCTCATAGAATACAATGTACATGACCTACGGTGCGGATTTTCTGCACGCAATCCTGATCATGTGCATTTAGCCTTAAAGTGCATTTCTCCCCTTATTTACCCTTTTTACCTAAGGGCACTTTCACACTAGCGTTTTTGTTTTCCGGTATTGAGTTTCGTCACAGGAGCTCAATACCGGAAAAAAAACTGATCAGTTTTATCCTAATGATTTCTGACTGGAGAGCAATCCGTTCAGGGTGAATCAGCTCAGTCCCTCTTATGTTTTTTGGCCGGAGAAAATCCGGCGGCATGCTGCAGTTTTCTCTCCGGCCAAAAATCCTGAACACTTGCTGAAAGGCATTAATTTCCATTGAATTCTTTTAATGCCGGATCCGGACCCAAGTGTTCCGGCAAAACGGATCCGCTCTTTCCGTCAGCGCATGAAAGTCTAAAAGGGTCCATAAATAGATGATATTGGACGTGTGGGTTTCACAGGTGCTCTGCCCATTAAAGAAAGGCACACAAACCTTGGTTACTCACACGTCTCTTCTTCGACTTAATCAACTTTTGGAAGAAGTGTTATAGAGAGTTGAAGGGGTTATCCAGGTATTGATAACAATGATCTATCCTTAGGATGGGTCATCAATATCACTTCGGCAGGGGTCTGAGTCCCAGCACACCCGGCGATCAGCTGTTTCAGTGAGCTGCGCTGGTGACCGCAGCTGTCTCCCGCAGCTTTCCGAGCACAGCGCTGTACATTGAACAGTGGCTGTGCTTGGTATTGCAGCTCAGCCCCATTCAATTCAAGTAGGTGGAGCTGCAACTAGGACAAGTGACCGATGTATGGTGACATGGCCTAGGAAGAGGCTGCTGTACTCACGGAGTGTCTGCCTCTTCTAACAGCTGATCGGCGGACCCCTGCTGATCTGATATTGATGACCTATCCTGAGGATAGGTCATCAATATAAACTGCCAGACAGGGGCGTAGCTAGAAATGCATGGGCCCCATAGCAAAAAAAAATTATGGGCCCCCCCCCCCCCAATAACAGTGTCCCTGATAGTGACTGACCCCGGCAACTATTGTAAGACGGACGCCGCGTTCCTTATGTAAGTGAGCTTAAAGGGAATCTGTCACCAAAAAAATCGCTTATTAAGCTGTAAATAGTACCTTATAGTGCTGCATAGTAGTTTCCTAATGCACTTTTTCTTAGTTTAGCCGCATTTAGCCTCCTTGAGAAATCAATGTTTTATTCAGCCACTGCCCCGTGCTTCAAGTCAGGTTTGAAGTCAAGGGGGCAGCGGCCTAGGCGTCTCCAATGCTGCTCTCCCCGCCTCCCGCCGCCTTTATTGACACACTGGATCTCAGTCCCGGGACCGCGCTCCCAGCCCGCATGCGCAGTAAAGGACTGCTGTAGCCTGTACCGCGATCCCGGCTCCGGCTCGTACACTCAGCCGGCTTCAGTTTCGCTACTACGCATGCGCCCGCCAGCCTTACATACTAGCGCAGTTACAGAAGATGCCGGGCACATGCGCAGTAGCGAAACTGAAGCCGGCTGAGTGTACGAGCCGGAGCCGGGATCGCACTACAGGCTACAGCAGCCCTTTACTGCGCATGCGGGCTGGGAGAACGGTCCCAGCACTGAGATCCGGCTTGTCAATAAAGGCGGCGGGAGGCGGGGAGAGCAGCATTGGAGACACCTAGGCCGCTGCCCCCTTGACTTCAAACCTGACTTGAAGCACGGGGCAGCGACTGAATAAAACATTGATTTCTCAAGGAGGCTAAATGCAGCTAAACAAAGAAAAAGTGCATTAGGAAACTACTCTGCAGCACTATAAGGTACTACATACTAGTACATACTTTGCACAAGTTTATTATTTACAACTTAAAGGGAACCCCTGCTTTTATCTTCTCAGTTGGACCCCTCCTTCCATCTTCACAGCTGGAACCCTCCATCCATCTTCTCAGTTGGACCCCTCCTTCCATCTTTTCAGTTGGACCCCTCCTTCCATCTTTTTATTCGGATGACTCCTTCCATATTCTCATTTGGACCCCTCCTTTCCTCTTCTCAGTTGAACCCATTCTTCCATCTTCTCAGCTGGACCCCTCCCTCCATCTTCTCATGTGGACCCCTCCTTCCATCTTCTCAGCTTGACCCCTCCTTTCATCTTCTCAGTTGGACCATTTCTTCCATCTTCTCAGTTGGACCCCTCCTTCTATCTTCCCTGCTGGGCTCCTCCTTCCATCTTCTGAGCTGGCCTCATGCAAACGACTGTATGTATTTGTGGTCTGCAAATTGCCGATCCACAAAATACGAATGATGTCCATGTTGCATCTTTTTTTTGTGTGGCCCCATTGACTTCAATGGGCCTGTGGTCCACATTTTGCAGCCAAGTATAGGACATGTTCTATCTTTTTTACCAATGATCTGTGTGCTTTGTGCATCTGTATGTTCAGTCTGCAAAAGATAGAACATTGGCTGTAAAAGAACTATCTTGGCTGCAAAATGTGGACCACGGGCCCATTGAAGTCATCCGTATTTTGCGGATCCACGTTTTGTGGACTGCAAAGTTCATACAGTTGTGTGCCTGAGGCCTTATAATGAGAGGAGAGGACACTTCTATATCTTCCGTGCTTGAGTGGCACACCGCCCTACTATTAAACATGGCTATTGGCTGCACTGTCCAGCAGCATCAATGTTTGAGCATGACTTTCGGGAGGTGAATCTTTCCTGGTGTGTTTTGGCCCCTGTCTTATGGTAAGACAATAGTTTACATAAAGAGGACCTGCCGTGTCCTCACAGAACTGTAACTGTAAACCTTTACAGATCTAGCTCATCACTGGTTCCAGTGCTTTCTTTATTCTCTATTTTTGCCCCCCTATGTTTGCCCGCAATTGGTGCCGTTAGTTTCAGAGCCCAAAGCTAGTAAATTATCAGGTAGATGATCTTCACCTCCCAGTGTCAGTGGTTGACGTGACGTTCCATCGACACTGAGCAGTGGAGGCCACCACCTCACTCACTTGCGAGTCGCATCGATCTTCTCCTCCACGTCCGGCCAGTACTGCCACGGGAGCGGGACCTCCCTCCTCTGGCTGAGCCTCCGCCCCTCTGTAAACTTAGCCGCCGGCGCCGCCTGCAGCGCGCAAGTGTTGTAAACTACCCGTGACTGCCAGGGCTGTACTGCTTATCTCCTGGGGGGCCCCCTATAGCTACGCTACTGCCGCCCGCCCATGCCCCGCCCACTACACTGGTGGTTGCTATGGTTGCTATGGCGATCCCTACGCCACTGCAACTGCTAAGCTGGAAAGGTCTACAATGACATTGCTAAAGACCAGCATTTCACAGTTAGAGAAATTATCTACAAATGGAGAAAATTCACGACTGTTATTACTTTCTCTAGATGTGGTTGTCCTGCTACGATCACTGCAAAGGTACAATGGACAATCCTGGAGCATGTGAGAAAGGGCAGCAGCAAAGATCTCTGTTCATAGAAGAAGACTAAGAAGGAAGCTGTTGATGTCCCAAAAACATTGTAGTCAATCTCAAGATTGCCAGAGAGACCACCTGTATGGTTTGTCCACAAGTATGGTAAAAAACCTCATCAAAATGTTATCCAAACTGTGAAGTATGGGGCAGGGTCAGACTGGCCCACCAGAGTACCAGAGGATCCTCTGGTGGGCCCAAGCTATGACAAGAATGGAACCCTAATAAAACAGGGCCCTTAGGGTCGCAGAGCGTGGGCCCTCAGAATCATTTCCTCTGGTGGGCCCAATGGACCTCAGTCCAACACTGGGAGGGGGCCTCATGGTTTGGGGCTGATGGATGGAGCATCATGGTTTGGGGCTGTTTTGCCGCCTCAGGCCCTGGAGACCTTGTGATTATTGAAGGAACACTTTCTTCTAAGGCCTCATGCACACGACCGTTGTGTGCATCCGTGGCCGTTGTGCCGTTTTCCGTTTTTTTTCGCGGACCCATTGACTTTCAATGGGTCCATGTAAAAATCGGAAAATGCACCGTTTGGCAGCCGCATCCGTGATCCGTTTTTCCTGGCCGTGAAAAAAATATGACCTGTCCTATTTTTTTCACGGCCAACGGTTCACGGACCCATTCAAGTCAATGGGTTCGTGAAAAAACACGGATGCACACAAGATTGTCATCCGCGTCCGTGATCCGTGTCCGTTTTTTCCTATAATTTCAAAGGCAAACTTGACTTAGATATTTTTTTCATTTTTCATGTCCATGGATCCTCCAAAAATCAAGGAAGACCCATGAATGAAAAAAACGGTCACGGATCACGGACCTACGGACCACACTTTTGCGGACCTTAAAAAAAAAACAGTCGTGTGCATGAGGCCTAAGGTGAATGAAACATTTTTTACAAAACAAAGAGTGTAGGGGCATCAGTCCATGAGATCAAGCTGAAGACACGGTGGGTGGTGCAACATGACAATAATCCAGAGGACACAAGTAAATCCACTATAGATGTTTGAAATTTGATTTGGAATGGCCAATTCCTGATCTTAACCCTATGGAGATGCTGTAGTATAACCCGAAAAGGGCTGTGCATGGCAGGCATGCCAGAAATACCGATCAACTGAAACGGATTTTCAGGAAGAAATGGTCCAAAATTGCTCGTCAACATTTTGCAAATCTTATTCGCTGCTATACAAACAGGGGGCGTAGCTAAAAGCTCATGGGCCCTGGTGCAAGAGTTCAGCTTGGGCCCCCGTCCCTCAGTGCTTGTTGGCAAGGGGCAGGGGAGCACATAGCCTTCCTGCTGCCTGAGGAAGACATTGAAAGGGCACCCCCTTATGCCAAATTCTTAACCTAACCCCTTCCCTCCAGCCAGAGGTGTAAATTGACCAGTATGCACTTTCTATAATGCCAGTGTCTTATGTGGCACAAGGGTCTTTGGGCCCCTCAGGCTCCTGGGCCCGATAGCGACTGCTACCTCTGCACCCCCTATAGCTACGCCCCTGTATACAAAATATTTGGTGGAAGTGATTGCTGCTAAAGGGGGATCTGCAGGTAATTACATTCAATGGAGAAATATGACAATGAGTGGCTCGCCTATCGAACCAGAGATGGGACTGGTGCACACCACCTCAGGCTCACCATATGCCTGTACCAAAAAACAAAGAAATATATGAAAAAGAAGGGGGGCACTGAGTGGTCCCCGTCTTTTTCATATATTTCTTAATTAAATTCAATGGTTCACTTACTTTTTCTTCTTTCACTTTGGAGGTTTACTCAGCGTGCTCAATAAAGGAATGAATGGTACAACTGCTTGTGGGTTATGAGTTTAGTTAGATTGTGTTTGTCTCTAATTGTGACTCGGAGAACAATCAGACCACGATTTATTACTAATTACCATAATGCAAAAACCCAGGCAATTCCTAAGGGTTCACTTACTTTTTTTTTTCTTTCTTACTGTGTGATGTTAAATTGACATTCACATTAAATTATACTTTGGTACAAATAGAATCAGCTGCAATAAGAGGCAATACTGGAGACAGATACATATCTCCCCCTGGATATATCCTAGATCTGCAAATGCCTTCCCTCCATATAGGAGCGTAAGCGCAACCAGCGAACACACCTTCAAAATGTATGCTAAATGTATTACCATAACATGGTCAGACATCCCGTTATTATGTCTAAGGCTACTTTTACACTTGCGGCAGAGTGATCCGGCAAGCAGTTCCGTCGCCGGAACTGCCTGCCGGATCCGTCAAAAAGTATGCCAACGGATAGCATTTGTAAGACTGATCAGGATCCTGATCCGTCTCACAAATGCATTGAAATGCCGGATGCATCTTTCTGGAAAAACGGATCCGGCATTTATTTATATCACATTTTTTTCGGTCTGTGCATGACGGATCCGGCATTCCGGTATTTTGAATGCACTACTACATTCCTATGGAAAAAAAATGCGCCATTCAGGCAAGTGTACAGTTTTTTTGGCCGGAGATAAAACCATAGCACGCTGCGGTATTATCTCCATTCTGAACAGTCAAAAAGACTGAACTGAAGACATCCTGATGCATCCTGAGCAGATTGCTCTCCATTCAGAATCCATGGGGATAAAACTGATTAGTTATTTTCTGGTATTGAGCCCCTAGGACGGAACTCGGTGCCAGAAAAGAATAACCCTAGTGTGAAAGTAGCCTCATCGATTAGGGACTTTCTCTGGAGTTTTTACAAGCGGCTTAATACCCGCTGTTCAACAATACAGGACATGGCGCGACGTCCACAAAAGAATACATCATTAAGGGAAGATTAATCCTGCGTCTCCCTGTTGGTAAAGTGGGTATCAGAGCGGGACTTGATTTGCTGCAAATTGTTTCCTGCCAGGCATCTGACAACACAAAAAGTGAATAAGCGGATGAGAGAGGTGCTTACCTTGATCCTCAAAGGACAGCGCTTGAGCCACGTCTCGGGGAAATCCGTCTATAACGATCCCCTCCGAGTCTGGAATTTGCATTAGTTTTTGTTTAATTTCAGTGATTGTGGTTTCCTTTAAGAGAGCGGAGGAGAGAAAGGGGACGTTAATTGCCTGCGCGTATAATGGATTAGATTTAGGTTAACGGCAGAGGTGATGCGGCCTTACCTGCGGAGCCAGTTCTCCTGTCGTTATTATCTTAGCGATTAGGCTCCATTTTCTGTTGCTACTCGTGTTGTGAATCTTTTTTCTCAGCAGTTCGCCCACTGATATGTATTCAAATCCGTAGCGTTCGGCTATTTTCAGGCTCTGGGTCCCTTTACCGCTACCGGGTCCACCTAGGAGTAAAAAATAGCAGAATCAGACGCATGGATCAAAGCCAGGAGAAACAAAACTCTACAAGAGGGGGCTCTGCCAAGAAACCACTAAACCCATTGGGATGTGTATGAACCAGAAGAAGCCCCGATGAGTAAGGAAGAAATATGCTCTGAAAATGTAATAATTCATAATGAATGACTTGTGGACTTAAGACTTAAAGGGCTTCTGTCACCCCACTAAACAGTTTTTTTTTTTTTTGTGTACTTATAATCCCTATCCTGCGATATTGCTATACCTTATGTTATTAATAATTTTCGTTCAGTAGATTTTTGCAAAAAAAGTACTTTAATGATATGCTAATTACCTTTCTACCAGCAAGTAGGGCGTCTACTTGCTGGTAGCAGCCGCAGAAAACCGCCCCCTCCTCTTGTTGATTGACAGGGCCAGCCGCGATCTCCTCCTTCTGCCGGCCCTGTCAGCATTTCAAAAATCGCGCGCCTGTGTTGATTCGGCGCAGGCGCTCTGAGATAAGGAGGCTCGCCTCCTCAGCACTCCCTCTTCTCTTTCGGTGACGTCATCGGCGCAGGCGCACTGAGGGAGTGCTGAGGAGGCGAGCAAGGAGTCAATCAACAAGAGGAGGGGGCGGTTTTCTGCGGCTGCTACCAGCAAGTAGACGCCCTTCTTGCTTGTAGAAAGGTAATTAGCATATCATAAAAGTACTTTTTTTGCAAAATCTACTGAACGAAAATTATTAATAACATAAGGTATAGCAATATCGCAGGATAGGGATTATAAGTACACAAAAAAAAAAAACAGTTTAGTGGGGTGACAGAAGCCCTTTAAGTCTATAAGAGGAGCCGCTAATATCAATCGTACATACGAATACTGGATATATGTGAGATAGAGACTTGATTCTGGGGTGTTGGCCCAGCTCTCCATGCCTGCGCTGCTGCCCCTGCACGCGGGCGCCAGGCTCGCTCACTCCCTCCTGCTGCCGTGCTGATAAGCGCGGGCAGCTGGTAGCTTAAACTGTTGTATCTGCGCCCCGTGCCGGAGCTTCCTTCCTTGCTGGCACGAGTGCAGCTATGTGTCCCTGGCATCCTCCATCCTGCTGTACTGCTTGTTAAGACAGGTAGCGGCCGCGTCTCTCCTCCTTTTGTGAGGCAGCACGTGCACACCCTCTATCTCCCCGGCCTATGGCTGGGTTGCAGGATGTATTAAAAGGCGCTTCCTGCCTCAGGAAGGCGCCTGAGCAATCTTGGTCACTAGCTTGTCTGGTGCCTTGTGTGAAGGTGTTTGAAAGTTTCTGCTTCTCGATTAAACGGACTTTGCTTGCTTGCCGCCTGCCCCTGACCTTGGTGCCTGCCCACCATAAAGGGGTTGTCGCACAAATAATATTCCATAGTTTTCAAACCAGCACCTAGATCTGAATACTTTTGTCATTGCATGTAATAAAAAATTTTGTATAGCTGCTCAGTTATTCAATGAAATGTAACTGTATTAGGGTTGTTGCGATACCAAAATTTTGATTCGATTTCGATACCATAAAAAAGTATTGCGATACTAGATACCATTCGATACCATGCGAAAAAAATAAAACACCAAAAAAGCCGCATGTATTCCGCATTTGAAAAAATGGCGAATCGCGCAGTTTAAATTTTTTTTTCCTGTTCTGGCGTTCACCGCATAGGAGATTTTTTTATATTTTAATAGTTTGGATTTTTGGATGTGGCGATATGTGATATCTGATCGTGTAGGCGCAGGCCGCAGGCGGTACTGCGCCTGCGCAAGATTTCTGGCCGCCGACAGGAAGAAGGACGGGGCATTTCTCGAAGGTAGACGATGACGTGGGGAGGGGGCGGAACGTTTGCTGGGGCTGTGGGAGGTTATTTGAGGATCAGGAGGCGTTCTTGGGCACTGCAGGGGGGCGTCACTGGGCACCGGAGAAGGAAAAAAGCGCCCCTCTGGGCACCTTGGAGCCTCATTAGCATATCATAAAAAGGACAAAACGAAATAAAGTAAGAAGAAGACTGCAGGAAATAAGGTACTTTAGTCAACATGGCGATGGTGACAGCTTAAAATGGTAAAAGCAGGTGACAGATTCGCTTTAATAACTATTTCCCCCTTAGGGGCTAGAACCTGGGATCCCTTGTCCTATTTGCCCTGATAGAGCTCTATGATGGTGACTAGGACCTCGCACTGTCCCTGCTGCCCTGTGCATAGTACACACAGCAGCAGGGAGGTTACCATGGACGGCTTCAGTAGCATCCTGGTTGCCATGGTAACCGATCGAAGCCCCGCGATTACACTGCTGCCGCTGCCACCAATGAGTTATTCCAATAGCCCTGTTAATAATAACACCTCAAACCCAATGGGAAAAAAACAAGGGGAGCGGAGGGATGGGGCAGAAATGGGGCAGACATAACAAGTAAGCCCAGCAGGGACAGATCTCACCAAGCCTGGAATCGCGTCAGACGGCTCCTCTTCACCAGGCCAGCAGACCACCAATCGTTTCTCCGTACAAATCGGAAGACTGTCCAGGATCCTCAACACAGCAGCGCAAACAAACAGGCAGAAGGGGTCCACAAACGGCCAGGGAGCACCCAGCCAAGGGACACCCGAAAACCTGAAGGAAAGGAGCCGAATCCAGGAGAGGGAGAATCAACTTGAAGAGGGGGCAGGAGCAAGAGCAGGAGGCAGCGAGAGCAACAGGGGCCAGGTACGGAGTCTCCTTCACTAACCGGTCAGGAACCCACGCCGTCGCACATGGTTTCAGCGTCCCACACGGCAGCAATTAGACAGAACAGCAAGAGGCAGGGGAGCGCGACGCCGCATGTTCACGTCATCACGTGATCCTGAAAAAAGATCCCTCATCGCTTGCTTTTTTTTGTGGTCTCCTCTATGGCTTGTTGGATTTTACTATACTTTTTTTGTGCCAATGTCCTAAAGAGATGTCATCTAGCACAGGGTAATGTATTTGCGCAAGTCTTAATTAGAGGCTTTTACGGCTAAATTAATTTGGACTCAGTAAATTACTGTAACTAATGTCAAACAAGCCTTCAAGATCAATAAATTGAATAAAAATAATGAGTTGCCCCTTGCAAATGTGCCATCACTAAAATAGAGACATGGTAAATGGACACGGAAGTGCATCCCCCAAGATGAGCACAACCCTCCTCTGAAATACTCATGTGCTCATGCTACTGTGGCCTTCCACTTATCTTCATTCCTCTCTTCACGCTATGACGCTGCTCTGATTCCAGAAATCCATGACCTCAGTAACATCATTACATAGGCAGACAGGTGACTGCCTCCGACAAGATCAGAACCCTCTTCTCCTACTGCTGTCATCATTGCCCTGACAGCTAGCTACACAATATTGTACCCCAGAGCACTCATCACACTGCCTTGTCAAATACAGCTTCCTCCTCAGTAACACAGTCACTTTACTGGGCAGGTCACTGCCTCACACCAGTTCAACCCACTCCTTTCCTGCTGCTCTCATCACTACCGGGTGCTTTGCCACCAGTCACTTCACTACACATTCCGTCTTCCAGAACATCATCATAAGTCACCGACTTCCCCAAAGTCTGCACACAACTCTCCTGCTGCCGTCATCATTCCCATATTGTAACGTGACACAATGTACAACAATAACGACACAGCCCTCCCATTAGATTCAGCCCCAGTCTTATAATAACAGGGCATTGCCCCCCACAAAATCAACACACTCATCTAATGCTGCTCTCATAATTTCCATCACATAATCTCAATACACACTACACCTGTCAGATTCAAACCAATCAGACGAATGGAAAGCGCACTGCCTCGCGCTAGATCAGTACACTCATCCTCCGCTGCTCTTATCATTATCACATATGATTGGTTATTACACTGTCTTGTATCAATGCCCATTTTATGACACCACCCTTGTTGCATCCAGCCCTGTCCTCATTATCATCAAATAGGGGGACAGGGCACTGTCCCCCACAAAAACAGTACACTCTTCTCCCACTGCTGTCAATACCATAATTTGGTTTACTATACAATGCACTGTCCCCAATCACATGGCACTACATCTACTCAGCCCTCTCTAACATATATTATTGAGTGGACACGTCACTGCCTTCCACAAGATCAACACACTCATAAAATATTCCTTATCTACAGCATTTGTGACAAGTCTTCCCTGAAAACTTGGACGCTTCCCCCATCTCCACACTCTGACCTGCTGAGTATGACCTCCTCCCCCTCCTTGCTGCTATCTCTAACACTGAGAGAAGGGAAGGGGAGAGCAGGGAGAAAGAGACCACACAGCCAGAGGCAAAACATTATCGGATCGGTGTCTGGAACAAAAGGGCAGCAAGCCAGGTGCGGGTATAACACAGGCTAAACAACGGCAAAAATAGTAGGAAATTTGCAAAGATGACAATTTAGAAAATTGCTTCATTTTGCATTTAGGAAGCAAATGAACAATAGAAATATTTCGCAAAGGTGTCTGTACCCTTTCAGTGCATCAGAAAAAAATCTCAGAAATGCTCCATTGGATCTGGTAGTGACTGTCTCATAAGCTAAACATGTCTTCGCTGCATACTAAGTAAATAATAGAAAATACAGAACCCAACCATTAGTGCAGCAGCTGAGCCTTCGCTCACTCCTGTGTGTATGTCAGGTTAGAGAATGCAATTTACTCCTAGCTTTTCTATTCACATGTATGACAATTTTATTTTTTGTTAGACAGCAATACATTCCCTTGGCGGGTTTAAGACACTTGAGAAAGAGGAAGGTCCCTCTAAACTTTGCTACTGCTCCCTGTCTTGAATGAACTTGCCCAGAGAAAGAGATAACTATATATTTATTAATGATCTTGTAGAAGGCCTGCGCAGTAAAATATAAATTTTTGCAGATGACACTAAACTGTGTAAAGTAATTAACACTGAAGAGGACAGTATACTGTATATATACTACAGAGGACAGTATACTACTACAGAGGGATCTGGATAGACTGGAGGCTTGGGCAGATAAGTGGCAGATGAGGTTTAACACTGACAAATGTAAGGTTATGCACATGGGAAGGAATAATGCAAGTCACCCGTACATACTAAATGGTAAAACACTCGGTAACACTGACATGGAAAAGGATCTAGGAATTTTAATAAACAGCAAACTAAGCTACAAAAACCAGTGTCAGGCAGCTGCTGCCAAGGCCAATAAGATAATGGGTTGCATTAAAAGGGGCATAGATGCCCGTGATGAGAACATAGTCCTACCACTTTACAAATCACCAGTCAGACCACACATGGAGTACTGTGTACAGTTCTGGGCTCCTGTGAACAAGACAGACATAGCAGAGCTGGAGAAGGTCCAGAGTAGGGTAACTAAAGTAATAACTGGAATGGGGCAACTACAGTACCCTGAAAGATTATCAACATTAGGGTTATTCACTTTAGAAAAAAGACGACTGAGAGGAGATCTAATTACTATGTATAAATATATCAGGGGTCAGTACAGAGATCACTCCCATCATCTATTTATTCCCAGGACTGTGACTGTGACGAGGGGACATCCTCTGCGTCTGGAGGAAAGAAGGTTTGTACACAAACATAGAAGAGGATTCTTTACGGTAAGAGCAGTGAGACTATGGAACTGTCTGCCTGAGGAGGTGGTGATGGTGAGTACAATAAAGGAATTCAAGAGGGGCCTGGATGTATTTCTGGAGTGTAATAATATTACAGGCTATAGCTACTAGAGAGGGGTCGCTGATCCAGGGAGTTATTCTGATGCCTGATTGGAGTCGGGAAGGAATTTTTTATTCCCCTAAAGTGGGGAAAATTGGCTTCTACCTCACAGGGGTTTTTTGCCTTCCTCTGGATCAACTTGCAGGATAACAGGCCGAACTGGATGGACAGATGTCTTTTTTCGGCCTTATGTACTATGTTACTATGTTTCTAACTACTGAGTGCACAGGTGAATGCACAAAGAAGCCGACACACTGAAACGAACCCGCAGCGAAGTGGTTCAAGCAAAATAGACTAAGGCTTTTATAATCCTGTTTTTGATATGTTTTACCTTTTTTCATCAGATAAGGAACACTAATTTAATATATTCCAGAGTTCCCTCCCCTCGTGATTTCCATATGATCTAAAATACTGTGTGGACAGAGCTTGCCCTGACTGGACAGCCCCTTTAAAGGGAATTTCTCATCAGAAATTGACCTATTGTTCGAATTGTTTTTAACACTTTTAAAGGGGTTTTATGAGTTTTTTCAACTGATGACCTATCTCTGATTGGTACATCAGTATCTGATTAGTAGGGGTCCGACACCTGGGAACCCTACGATCAGCTGTTTGGGAAGGCACTGGCGCTCGCAGTAGCGCCATGGACTTTTCGCAGCTTTGCTTAGGCCGAGTGACATCACGTTAATCGGTCACATGGCCTAGGCGCAGCTCAGCCCCATTAGGGTGAACAGGGCTGAGTGGCGATACCAAGCACTGCCGCTAGACAACGTATGGCACTGTGCTTGGTGAGCTGAGAGAAGGCGCAGTGGCGCCAGTGCCTTCTCAAACAGCTGATCAGCAGGGATCCCAGGTATCAGACCCCCACCGATCAGATACTGAAGACCTATCGAGAAGATATTTTTCATATCATTACCTATAAACAAAAACTGAAATCCTGCAGTTTTCACTCAGGCAACTGTGTTTTATAATAGAGACTTTCTATTCTGTAGAGATCGCTTATCAGCAGTCATCTCATTATTATTACAGGCAGAATTACAATGGGAGGGGGAGGGTAACACCTATATAATAATCATACTCATAATTATAATAGATAATGGTCACAGTTCACTTCCTGCCCCTCCCTGCACAATGACCTCTGCACAGGTCTCAGAGCATGCCCACTACACTCTCCCATAAAAGTCAATGAGCAATGAGTCCTCTCCAGGCCCCCCTATGAATATATCTCTGAATGCTATAACAGCAGCTCGGGCAAGATGATCGTCCCTATAATTGTGTACAGAAAACAGAATTTAAAATGCAACGGTTATTACAAACAGATTCGAAAAAAGTTTATGTTTCAGTCTCTGGTGTTAATTAGTAAATAAAAAATAATAATAATAAAATAAAAAATAATATATATATATATATATATATATATATATATGTGACACGTGACACGGCTGAACATATCTTTTCATGCGGCCAGATCAAAGTTTTACTGGAGAAAAGCCTGTTGTGGAGTCCTGGACAATGCAAATATCTCCCAGAACATTTGGACAACAGAAATTAATTTCAGTTATTAAAACAATAAAATGTTCCATCAGATCTGTCTGTAATTTCTATGTCCAGCATCGGGTTTCTCACATCAGGGACAGAGAATTTAGCTCAAATTACAGCAGCTTTTAAGCCAATTTAGGCCACACGGCTTTCAGATGAATTAAATAAAATAGAACTGAGTGGTTTTCTGGGATTTTCTTAAATTAGCACAATTTACACAATTTCTAGGCATTAGGACTCCAGGGATGCTATGCGGCCAGTAACCACTATGTCCACAGAGAATAGATTTAGCAAATGTGCCCGAACCATAAAGTACCACAATAACGAAGTACAAGCTGATATTCTTTCAAATAGGAGGGCGCAAGGGAGGCAGAAAATGATCGATGATCTTCCATGCCATTTCCACATGCCCAGTTTGCTCTTTCCATTTGTAAAACACATGTATGTTCTGTGTGGAAGAAGTCAAAATATAACTCCTGGGAGGCCCTCAACGCAAGGGTCTTCTTTGTATTATAATTACTTTTTATAAGACAATGCACTTATCTTGACTGTGCAGAGCAACAACTCATCTTATAGAGGGAAAGCAGGTCAGAAAAATGTGCAAAATTATATAGGTACAGACAGTACTGCCTCTCCCTGCACAATGCTTCCTGTCTTCCCCCCTGCCTCTCCCTGTAAATGATGTAGGTAAAGATATTACTGCCTCCCTGTCTCTCCCTGTAAATGATGTAAGTAAAGATAGTACTGCCTCCCTGTCTCTCCATGTAAATGATGTAGGTACAGATAGTACTGCCTCCCTGTCTGTCCCTGTAAATGATGTAGGTACAGATAGTACTGCCTCCCTGTCTCTTCCTGTAAATGATGTAAGTAGAGATAGTACTGTCTTCCTGTAAATAATGGAGGCACAGATAGTACTGCCTCCTTGTCGCTTCCTGTAAATTATGCAAGTACAGATAGTACTGCGTCCCTGTCTTTGCCTGTAAATGATGTAGGTACAGATAGTACTGCCTCCCTGTATCTCTCTGTAAATGATGGATGTACGGAAAGTATTGCCTTGCTGTAAATGGTGTACATACAGATAGTACTGCCTCCCTCTTTTTCCTGGTATATGATGTAGGTACAGATAGTACTGCCTCCCTGTAAATGATGTAGGTACAGATAGTACTGCCTCCCTTTCTGTATCATCAACACAGTCTAATCCTTGTGTGGGTAATCTGCCATCTTTTCCATCTATAAAAATATATAAAAATAAGTTGCTGTCTAATTAATATTTTCTTTTTTTTTACCACGTTGAAATTTTTGTGGTAAATGATTTTGTCAAAATCTGCATAAAATTTCAAAAGGTGTGAGCAGACCCTAAGAGGACAGTAATTACACAAACCACCAAGGCTGAGACGTTGGCCGCCCTGTTGTCTATATTGTATTTTCTAATTTACAGATAGAAGCTAATTAAACATTTAATTAATAAAAAATGTAAACTGCGGCCTGATCTTTGGGGAGAGTCTTTTGGCATTACACCGAACATCCCTTAAGTGACGTAATAAAATATTTAAATGTGACTGTTTTCAAACAGCTGTTCTGTGTCCCCAATACCAGCTTGGATTTAAAAAAAAAAAAAAAAGAAGAAGAAAAGGCTTGACTTTGCCATATACATTTTCTAAGCTCTGCTCACATCTGCACTAGGGTACTCCATTGAGGTTTCCATCACATTTGGCATTAAGAACAGCATGCAGTGATACTCTTGCTGTCCAAATGGTGGGAACCTTAGTGGAACGCCAACAGACCCCTAACAAGCCCCTTACCTCTTGCTACCATATAAGATAACCCAGAAAGTAAAAGACAGATGCAAGGGGTATGACTACAGGATCAGACAACACACAGTATTTGTAGTCTGTAACCATGGAAACACAAAGGTGCTGTATAAAACAAAAAAGTATGAGATTTGTAATCGAAACAATTTACAAAGATGGTTTCTATCTTGGTTCGGCAACACTGAGGCTGTAGGGAATTGGTTGCTAAGGTGGACATAGCCTTCAAGTCTGTGGTCATCTGGTAGACCTCAGCTCAACGATATGTTGGCAGCCGTCAGTCCCATTTCCCTCACAGACATGCATGTTCAGTTCGGTCTCATATGCATGTTATTTCCATGAGGCAATAAGATAAGCAGCTGACATACACTTTTTGACACTATTTGTTTCCTAGTAAAAAAAACAAGATATGAGAAACCAGTTGTCCCTATTGACTTTTGACAGATCCCATCAAAAGCAAAGGAATCCACCAAGAGTCTACAGTAGCCTCGGTTCCTAGATTATGTAAAAGCAATATAAAGGTGCTCCAGTAGGTTCTCAGAACTGGAGATTTGGGAGGAAAAGTAGTGATGAAGTGCAGGGATTAGTCAGGATTCCTTTTCAGCAACTCACATGCTGTAGAACGTGCTGGGGAGACGTTCTTCAGTCACATTCTACTAGAAAAACGGGAATTTCAAAACCAGACAAAATACTTTGCCGATCTGCTGCCACAAATCTGCTGCATTTTACGGCAGCAATCTATTTAATTACATTAAATTCAACTTGCTTCATGCTAAAGAAGACCTTCACGTGAGTCAAACAAGAAGATGTTCACATACCAATCACCAGTATGATTTTTGGGTGGGGTCTTGACGGGTCGAACACTTCATACTCTTCGATCAGTTCAGCCGTCTCCGAGAGGTCAGTGTCGCTTTCTATGGAAAACTGGTGGATAGGTGGTAGCCGGTCATACCGGCGGTAAGGAAAATTACAACTTTCTGGTAACACTGAAGAAAGAAAAAACAGTATATAAATGGTTGGTACACTTAGGCACGGTTACAAATGGTTCCTTGTAAAGCTCTTGACAGTCTTCAGCTGACCGATGCCCTGTGCAGTACCCTCTACTGACACCCCTCTGTGTGGCAAGATTCAGAGGGGTGGTAACCAGTTGGGGGGGGGGGGGGGGGGTGTCCCCGCACAGACTCACTCTATCCAATCAGTGCTGCCCTTTTCAGACTATACAACACACCCCAACTGGTACCACCCCTCTGTACCCTTACTGCAGACTGCTAGCAATTCATTCATAACTTCTAGCAGGAATAATAAAGGAACGGCACAACATAGAGCCGTAAGAATAGATGCTCCAGAATTGTTATTACATGGGGAATGCATGGATCTATTAAAACAGGCATGTCAGGAGCGGGGAGAGGTCCTCTTTAAATATTACACTATTTTACTACTTACCACTTCTGAAAAACGATCTTCGCGCTTGTCCGCCATTGAGCGGGGGTAAATTTCTTTTGTCTGGTCCCACAAATGTGTCCCACTTGACTTTTTCTGTTCCTCCCAATTCCCTCACTTTTTGTAGACAGTTTTCCAAGTAATCCACAGGATCATCAGGTCTGTAGCACATTAATCCATTCAGAAGGCCCTGGATAATTGGGATAAGATATTCAGCGTGAATACCGGTTAAATCACAAACGTTCATTTTCAGCTGCAAGTGTTGCTGCTTCTATGAGATCAAATTTAACGTGTAATAAAAATGAGAAAAGAGGCAAGTAAGAGGATAACAATTTTTCATCCTTCACATTCTTCTTCTTGGAAATTACAAGGTAAAAGGTATGGGATAATTTCCATAATATTCACGGTAAAGAAAACGGATAAAAGAAACCTCTGTCCAATTATTCAGCAATACAAAAACACTGAAACAGTGTTACACGAGTGCTACGATACTACATTAAAGGTTTTTTTCCGGTACTTAGAAACTATTGTCCTAATCCTCAGGATAGGTCATTAACAGGGGCGGACTGGCCATAGACCCTACAGGGAAGCTTCCCGGTGGTCTGATGTCCAGGGGGGGCGACCTGAGTCCTCCTCACGGCTGCCAGACGGTACATAACAACCTTATGCTCTTAGCATCAATCAATGCTGATAATGTTAGGTACTTATAGGGCAGTATTTTATGTGTTGTGGTATTTGGTTCTGCTGGGGCAGAATTTTGTGCTGCACTGTGGTATTTTGTTCTGCTGTAGTGGTCTTTTGTTCTGTACTGCAGTATTTGGTTCTGCTGGGGCGGTATTTTGTTCTCTACTGCAGTATTTGGTTCTGCTGAGGCGGTATTTTGTGCTGCACTGTGGTATTTGGTTCTGCTGGGGCGGTATTTTGTGCTGCACTGTGGTATTTGGTTCTGCTGGGGCGGTATTTTGTTCTCTATTGCAGTATTTGGTTCTGCTGGGGCGGTATTTTGTTCTCTATTGCAGTATTTGGTTCTGCTGGGGTGGTATTTTGTGCTTCACTATTAGACTGCTGACCCCACCTACTTGAGTTGTCCCTTCCTACTTGTGTTGGCCTCACCTTCTGTCAGTTACTTACGAGCCACTTACGACATGGGGCCACTTTTAGTTTTTTCCCAGGGCCGCTTTCTGTTTCCAATCTGTCCCTGGTCATTAATATCAGATCAGCTGGGGTCTGACACCCCGTACCCTGGGCAGACACCTGTTCTAGAAACTATGCCAGAGCCAGAAGGTGCTGTCCACTGTGTAGTCACGTGCCGGGGTACTGCCGCTCAGCTCCCATTTAAGTGAATGGGAGCCTAGCTGCAGTACGCCAGTGCAGGAAACTGCACAGTGGATGGAGGCTTGCGTTCACGATCAGTGATTGACAGCTATCTCTGCTCAGGGAGGCAGTCCTGTCAGTGATTGACAGCTATCTCTGCTCAGGGAGGCAGTCCTGTCAGTGATTGACAGCTATATCTGGTCAAGGAGGCGGTCCTATCAGTGATTGACAGCTATCTCTGCTCAGGGAGGCGGTCCTATCAGTGATTGACAGCTATCTCTGCTCAGGGAGGTGGTCCTATCAGTGATTGACAGCTATATCTGCTCAGGGAGGTGGTCCTATCAGTGATTGACAGCTATCTCTGGTCAGGGAGGCGGTCCTATCAGTGATTGACAGCTCTCTCTGTATACACAGTCATAGAGGGAAAGCTGTTAATCCCTGATAGGACCGTCTCCTGGACTTCAAAGCCCAGAAAGAGGAAGCATTTAGGTTATACTAAATTTTTTGCCATAAAACTATATATCAATCTGCTCAGCACCCTCTGCCTGCAGGCTAGACGCCATATTCAACGTGTCAGGTTTCCTTTAAATCCCACCTCCCCCTCCAATCCCATGCAACTGTCCATCAAATGACATCACTTCCTGTCTCGGTGACCACTGAGTCTCCACCTCTAACAGAGCTAACTATAGTGGTCACAGACAGAATAATCCTAATAGGCTCAGATTTGGGATTTACGCTTCGTGAACGCAGCGTGCCCCGATCTGATTTTTTTTCGTGAAGGATATGCTGAAGAATAGTCAGGATATGTTGCAGTCATCTCATGGTTTCAAAAGACTAAATATTGCAGTGCAGCCCTAGCCATAGAGACCCGGGAGAGAACAATTAAGGTCACCAAACCAGAAGGTCATATTGGTAATTGGTGTGGGACTGTGACAACAAGTCCCAACAATTTACTGACATCTTTTGTGGTTGTCAACTGGCAAATGTAAGGGCATTTACCAAAACCTAAACATTTTTTAATTTTTTTGCTAGGTGTAAAGCAAAGGATTTATGTACTCGGGTGGAGATGCCTATAGATAATTGCATTAGCTGCCATTAAAATTCCGTCAAAAATTCCTTGCGTCTTATCATATGTTACTTCGCTCTTGCTAATTAACAGTTCCCTGCGTGTTTACAGTCTGAGTTCACATGACACGTCCTCGCCGCCTCTTCCGAACGCCTCTGATCGTTAAGCTACTTCACCTCTGCGCACTAATTACAAGTGACAATCCTCCATTATTATCTGCATCGCCCAGGTCTCTGTTGTGTTGGTAACCATATTCTGCTCGTCCTTTCGTTCTACACGACAATAGACTGATAATATAACTAACTACGGAGAAGACTAGAACAAGACAAGGCAAGACAATGTCCGAAAAATCACCTCAAAGCGTCTACTGTACAGGGCGATAGCAGAACAGCTGGAGAATCTGCTCTGTCCTGCCTTAAAGGGGTTTTGTCATCTGAGACAATGGGGTCATATCGCTAGGATATGCCCCCATTTTCTGATATAAGTGCGGGTCCCAGCACCTCTCTTAAACGGAGCCCCGAAAGTGGTGGAAGGCGCATTGCACATGCGCAACCGCCCTCCATTCATTTAAATGGGGCTGCCGAAAATGTCCGAGCCCTGGCTCGGCTATTTCCATCGGGCCCATAGAAGTGAATGGGAGCGGTGGCCGGTCATGCGCAGTGCGTTTCCATTCACTTTTATGAGGAGAGCGCTTGGTGGTGGCCGGACCGGAGTCCTCCAGCCACCACTTTACCTGCTCCGTTCTCGATATAGGTGCGGGACCTGCACCTATCAGACAATGGGGGCATATCCTAGTGCTATGCCCCCATTGTCTGAGATGAGAATACCCCTTCAAACAACATCCCACGACACTGTGTAATACGTAATTTCCCCTGAGGTGGCGCTGCAGCAAAATTAAACAATTACTAGCAGGTTTCCGACAGAAGACAACTATTTGAAGGGGGTCCATTTTGCAATAAGCTTATTGCCAGGAAACCCTAAGTGCAGAATCCCTGAATGGGGTTGTCCATCTTTATATCTTTTAAAATTTTACCAGTACTGCGCTGTACCTACACAATAAAATACTCCCACCTGCAACCCCGCTGTTCCAGTGCTGAGGGCACAAACTGCATTCGCTTTGGGGAGGTTGAGGTTGTCTAAGAACCTGTCTATTTGTTTTTTCTTTTCGGTTTCTGGATCGTTTTCTGGTGGGGTAGCACGGGTGAGGTCTAGATTGCATAGTTTTTTGTAGAAAGAGCAAAACTCTTCTGCTATATCTTTTGCGGCTGAGACAATTTATACCGAGCTTGTTTTGATAGAGACAGATTGTGTATCGTTGTATTTTTTAATCAGATATGTCATTAGTTTATCTCCATGCATATATTGTTTATATTTAGCATACTGGTAGGCTTTTGCACATTTTAGATTAAGAAGCTCTTTCAACTGTCTCCTTAATGAAAGCAGTTCATCTTGGGCTGGTTGCATTCTAGATTTTTTCTGAATAGATTCTATGGTTGCTATTTGACTTAGTAGTTAGTTAAGCTTCTTCTGTCTTTCTTTTTTTAAGTTTGGAGCTTAATGCTATGAATTCTCCACGCCTTGTGGGCTTCCCATACTATCGCCTGCGAGGTGTCTGATGGTTTGTTTTCTTGGAAGTAATGTGCTAGTTTGCATGAAATATCAGATACATTTGTATCCGAGTCTCATATGGTTTCGTTCAGACGCCACATCCATTCTCTTGTAGGTAGATTTGAAGAGGAAAGCAGGGTTGTTACTGGGGCGTGATCTGATACCGTGATAGGGCCAATGGTGGAGTTACGTAACATCTCTATCTGTGCTTCTGATATTAATATCTAGTCTATTCGCTGATATGTGTGGTGGACTGCTGAGAAAAACGTATAGTCTCTGAGGCATTTAGTGTTCGCCAGGAGTCCAATAAGTGGTTATCATTTAATATTTTTTGTATGCCTCCTAATGTTTTTGGGGGATTTAGTTGAGACACCTGATGATGAGTCTAAGACAGGGTTTGATGAGACATTAAGGTCTCCCCTATTATTTTAATCCCCTCTGCAAAGTCTTGAAATCTGGATTGGGGCGATTTCATCCACTTATGCTGATGATTGTTAGGATTAGATACTAATGTTTGTCCAATCTTCCCTTTGACAAAAAGGAATCTGCCTTCTGGATCCCGTTGTATTACTATGGGAATGAAGGGTATATGTTCACTGATTGCGACACTAACCCCTCTAGCAGCTGATTGATATGTACAATGGGAACCATTGTGTGTATTTTGTGTGAGATATTTTAGGAATTTTGCCTTTTTTTAAATGCGTCTCTTGTAGAAAGCATATATCACTCATGCTCTTCTTCAAGAGAGTAAGGATCTGTGACCTTTTTTGAGGCGCGTTAAGACCTCTGACATTGAAAGTAGTCACATTCACAGACGCCATATGGAACTAGGTGTAATATTCAACGTATGCCTCTTGTGTACCATCCCAGGCGACTCAAAAGGATAAAACATACAACAAAACAAGAACGAAAAGACAGACAGTCTGGAACAGTTATTGACTGATATTAAAGTGGTTTGCTAAATGCGCTGGGCCCCACTTCATTTAGTAGATGCCACAGCATAAATAGCACTAATGCCTGCGTGGTCTCAGTATTAGACCACTGTACAGGGGCAGGTGGTATAGATAAGTCGTCCCACGCCCGTGCTTCATTTAACCAATACACCAGCTTGTTAGAGAGAAAGCTTAAACTAATGACATTGCTGGTGTTAATATTAAGAAAAAGAAAAGATATACGCCGGAGATGTGTGCAATTAAATATTCACAAATCATTTGACGAGTGCCTGCAGCGAGCCTTCTGTTAGTAACATCAGCCGATGTTTATATATCTCCAAACATAAGGAGTGTTAACAGTTATATAAAGGCATATAGAAGTGCCAAAACTGATCTCAGAGGACCGAATTGCATCTAGAAAGTTCCTGGAGTAAGTCTTTCCTAAACGTGGACTTTATGCTATTCTTAATTTAGTCTTCGGTTACTCCTATCAATCCTAATGTATCGGAAGGCATCAGGGGTGTTCTGCAGGACCTCTGGTAAGCTCTTACATAATATGGGGCAGTTCGATATACCCATTCAAACTTTGGTGATTTTATCTTCTTCATCTGCTTCTTAAATCAAGCAGTAGTGGATAAGTGGGCGCAATTTACTGAAGGCGTCTTTTGCCATTAGAGGTTTTATGTTTAGCGATTGCCTCCCAGGATTCACAGATCGGTAGCTGCGGCAATTTAGATAAATTGATATCAACTGGAAGCCAGGGTTCTATCGGCATAGGTGGTATGTCCAGGATCTTCCAGGCAGCTGTTAAGTCCTGGGCCATTTTGATTGCGCATTCAAAGTGAGCCCAAAGGGAAATTGCCACCGGTATAAAATCTTTTGGCTTCTTAGGTGGTCAGTGAAGGGTTTAAGGGCTCAGCGTTTGGCCAATGTGGTCGGGGCTATATCTTGAAAAAACAAGACCAATGACTCATTGTACCTGATCTCCTTCTTGCCGCGGGAGGCTTGCAAAATGTCCGCCGTATCTTTGAAACTCAGTAATCCGCAGATAACTTCCCTGGGCGGCTCTCCTTGGACGAAGGGATCAGGTGTATTCTTTCTATAATGATGGCACCCGCCCTGTTCTCACCCAAGAGGTCTGTGAACATTTTCTTAGTGGCTGTTTCTAGTTCTTCAGGCAGTACATCTTCTGACAGTCCTTTAATTCTGATATTTTTCATCCTACTTCTATTTTCTTGATCCTCAATCATGAGGTAAGCATTATTCAAGGAGGAAATCTGAGCTTCAAACGAATGCACCATGGCAGTGCTGTGTGCCACCACTTGAGTTTGCTCAGTTTCCAGTTTCTCCACGCGATGTCCCAGGGCTCTCATATCTTGTCTCAGGTCTCGTATTTCTTGAATCAATGGAGCCAGGGCTTGGGACAGCGTGACTTTGAAGAAAGCTTTTGTAAGGCCCCTGTTTTGTCCTGTTAAGTGAGCATTGCATCATCGCTGTCTCTTGTGTGGTCTCCATCCTCCACCTCTTCTCCCTCTGATTCCCGCTCATATACTTGATGCACCATCTTGCGTGCGCGGGTTGGGGACGTCGACCGCTTCTTCTTGAGAAATGTATCCATTTCTACCTGGTTTTTTCTTGCTTTTGGGGGTTTCAGGCACCTCTCTGTTCTTTTCTCTCTTGATTTTAACCATTTTGGGATGGTCTCTGGCGCATAGTAGCTAAGAAGCACGGGGTTAAGAGGAAGGAGCTCTCTCTCAGCCCTCCGTCTTGTCCAGCGGTTAGGCTCTGCCCCCGTTTTTTTGTGGATTTCTGTGCAGATTTTTGTGTGGTTTACATTGATTTTATGCACCAAAATCCGCGTTTAGTCCATTCACACGTCAGTGATTTCCATCAGTGATTGTGAGCCAAAACCAGGATTGGGGCCTCCACAGAAATAAGGTATAAGGGAAAGATTTGCTCCTGTTCTGTGTTTAGAGCCGCACCTGGTTTTGGCTCAAAATCACTGACGGAAAACACTGACCGTACACTGACGTGTAAATGAGGGATTACTTGTGGATTTTGACACGCACTGAAATCCTGAAATCAGTTGACATGCTGAAGACTACAAAATCTGCACCGCAGGTCAATTTCCACGCTGAAAATTTCTGCACCGTGTAGAAGTGAATTGGAAAATCTCATCTACTTAGCTGGTATTGTGTTACACTGGAGATTTTCTGCATGAAACTCCACACGTCATATGTACCATGTGCATGTATCCTTAGCCTGTCTAGTCTTTCATACGAAGGTCTTAGAGCACATGCAGACGACCGTGTTTTTTGACCGCATCCGAGCCAAATTTCATGGGGGTCGGATGCAGACCTATTCAATGGGGCCACAAAAGGTGAGGACAGCACTCCAAGTGCTGTCTGCATCCGTATGTCTGTTCCCGTGGCCTTGCAAAAAAAAAAATAGAATGCTCCGTTCCACAAAATGCGCAACACACGGTCGGGATTGGTGTTTTGCGGATCAGCAATAACAGCAACACCTGTGTGCACGAGTCCTTAGTCTGCCGGGGGGAAGCGACCAAATTCTTAAGCCGCGCATGCCTCTTCATAATTCTGGTGCATCTACAGAGATCGGTGTGGAACAAGTGGAAGTCTATTCTAGCTAGGAGCAGTTTTCACAAAAAATTTCACAAAAAAAGATTCCAGGGAAGTCTTCAAAAATTCCACTTTAGGTTTATGAGTTATCTTAATTTACAACAGAATTTTGCGCCAAAATTTTGGCGCCTAATGGGACTTCTTAAGCCGTGCCCCTTTTGCTAAGCCACACCCTACTGTCAAGTAGAAAAAAATGCCTAAAACACAAAGTGGTGCAGAGGACGTCCTTAGTGGATCTCCTCGAATAGCTCTATAACATGGAGTCATAATGGAGGCTCCTTACAGTGATGTACTCCCTCTGTGAATGCAGCCTACAGGTTCATGTACATGGGAAAATTCTGTATACCTGCTGCACAGATGTGTAATATGGCGCCCATGGACTGCTATGGGGCCAATACGGTATCTGTGTGCCTCACAATTCCTACTGCATCCATGTTTAAATACACTGCTGTATGTTCCACCGGATGCCATATTAGTAGGCACACAACCGCATTTTTTTGTGGTTCGGGTATTGACCTATTTACATTGCGTGCTGTCCCGCAACAAAAATAGAACACGTCCTATTCTTGTCCGTTTTGCGGTAAGGTTTCAAGTGATGGATATGATGCTGTACAGAGGCTCCATGTGGCGGCACACTGAGTGTTTATGGCTACATTATACGGCACCATAGTGGCTTTGTCTGCTACCCGTAATGGTAATGCTGTTTTGCAATGTGATTTTCCAGGTTTGCACATCTTCATTTGAAACTGCACAGATTATATTTCACATATTTGCAGAATGACACATTTTACACGTATGGTTGAGCGACCTTGAGCGCTTCTTTCTGAATTTGCTTTGTCTCGGTTGCCTATGTGCAGATGTGACACAGTGTCGTGGGCAAGGTATTTCAATGTACTTCATGGAGTGAAGAGCGCACATCAATGTTGGCATTTCTGGGTTAGCTGGTGGCTGTAGCGCATAAAAAGTCCATAGAAAAAAAACGCGCCTTAGGAGCGACCGGATTACAATGTATAAACATATACGAGGCAATGCAGAGATTTTTCTAATGGTCCCTTCTATAGCCAGGCCCATAAATATAATGTACTGAGGAGGTATAGAAAATTATTCTTCATGGTCTTTAGAAATGGAAAAATATCTGCCAGTGGTAGCTGCGATGGTTAAAGGAATTTCCAAGAGGGCTACTATCTTTCGGAAACAGCGCCACCGCTGACCATAGGTTGTGTCTGGTATTGCAGCTCAGCTTGTGGGAAGGGGGTGAGGTACCACAGACAAGCTCAACCCCTTTAATTTGAGTAGCAGTATACACGGGTTAAATCCACAAATAATATTAAACGACTCTGCAAATCCTTGGCTTTACTAATCCTTGGTATTACACAGCCCTTCCCGGCAATCGCCTGCTCGCTAGCAGAGGAGACCGCTGCTATTACCTGCAGAGATCCCCTCCGCAGCATGGGGAGGAGTGATTTCTATGCCATTGCCAGTCCCCATACTGTCTAGTGGATCGTTATTAGACACCACAACCTGCTTCCTGCAAAAGATAATTTTTAAACATGTAAGATTTGTATTGCCCGATCATCGAGCTCGTTCATCGGGCAATCGGTTGTGGTATTACACGGCCAGATGATCGCCAAAGAGCGTTCATGCGAACACCCGTTCGCAATTATCTGCCCAAAAATTGGGCAGTGTAATACAGGCTTTACTGTATATAATTTGATTAGTCATGAACCCAAATTTCATCGCGCTTCATGGTAACGAATCACTTTTTTTCTAAAATGTGTGCTGCACGTGTTACAAAGTGAAAATAAGAATCCCGGGAATGCGATGTGACCCATAATGCCACGGAGCCAGCCAATCAGCAGATGGCCATCCCCTATAAAAGCCCTATAAAAGCCTCAATCCGCGCGGTCTCTGCTATTTCACTGTGAGCTGAGTTTAGGCAGAGACATGACAAGTGCTTATGCGCTAGGGACAGTGTTTCAAAAAGCTATTTATTAATGAATATTGGATAGGGAGAGTGCAGGGACAGTGTAGGGAGATCGTAGGGAGAGCATAGACTGCAGGTTGAGTGTAATCACCGTGTGCATCTTATTGAACTGCTGTCACGATCCCAGTTAATCCGTTAATTTAAAACATAGAATTTTAGTGTCTCAGTATTAAAGGACACTTTAATATATCGCCGTCTCCATCTTGTTGACCTGCTGCCACATTCTTAGTTAATCCGTTACATTACTGATACAGTTACTGTCCATTATGGCCAACAGACAGTTGCCTGGGGCCTCAAAAGGAATGGGCAGTGGCAAAAATGTTGCTGTAGCCAGCACAAGCAGCAGCAGAAGCGGCAGCAACAGGCCAGAGCTGCCACTGTCATCCTCTGGTCGTGTTTTGACCAACAATCCATCTGTACTGGAATGACTGACTTGCTCTTCAACATCATCTCAAGTGACAACAGATACACACAGCCAGGAATCGGTGGGTTCCTCTAACACCATGCTTAGTTGGCATGGCTCAGGAACCGCCTCTGTTCCCTCACCTGTCTCTTGCTTTTGCTGCTCTTTCTGTTAGCCAAGTATTGATAGCCGCCGGCTCTGCTCCGCTTGACAGCGAGGATGAGCTTTGTGAGGATAGTCAGCAGTTACAGGCAAACACAGACTTGGAGGAGAGGTCCGCTGCAGACTCTTCTAGGCGTGCAACTACCGATGATGACAGTCTGGTGGGAGCACATGTTGCGAAAGGTCAGGGATGTGCGCAGGAGACAGGTGAGGGTGACAGGCTAGGTGAAGAGGGGGCATCATCATCAGAGGGCGAGGGTGGCAGCGTGCGCATGAGACAGCAGGGCAGAAGCAGTGGGAGACCTGCAGCCAAAAGCGGGAGGAGTACACCGCTACTCAGGAGACTACCTGTGAGGAACACAGCAGTGGTGCACGGGTTCATAAAAGCAGCGGCAGTCATCACGCAATGGTGGAGGGAAAATGCCATACTCAGAAGGGATGTTAGTGTGGCGGTATGCAGGATATGTGGGCAGAAGGTGCAGCCAGGGTGCTAATGTTTGCACGACGCCCCTGCATCAATACATGAAGCATCACCATAAAGTGGCGTGGGAAAACCGTGCCACTCATTTAGTGTTACAGCCACAACGGGGAAGAACTGCTCTGTGTCATCAATCAAGAAATCGAACACTGGCTGATTTCTCGTAAACTGGAAATAGGAACCATGGTTACTGATAACAGGAAGAACATTTTGTCTGCACTGCATCACGGAGGGCGGACCCATGCGTCCTGCATGGCGCATGTCTTCAATCTCGTTGTCACGTGATTCCTCAAGTCTTCCACTGAACTGCAAGAGCTGTTAAAAATGCCCAGGAAACTGTGCATGCACTTCAGCCACTCGTACCATGCAAACATGCCCTCTTTGAGCTGCAAAGGCAAAATGCTCTTCCCCAACATCGCCTGATATGCAACGCGTATGTTAGGCAGCCCTTACGAGCAGAGGAAGGCGGTCAACGATTTGTTAATGCTGCAGACGAACAGGTCTACTCCCCGGTGTAACTTCCACGTTAACCAGTGGCAGCTCATGTGTGACACGTGCCATCTGCTCAGGCCCTTTGAGAAGGCCACTTTATTTGTCAGTCGGCAAAACTATGGGATGAATGATGTCATTCCACTCCTTCACGTCCTGGAGGGGATGCTGAAGACGTGGCACCTCCATTTCACAGCCACCTGAGCCCTGAGGATGAACCTGCAGAGTAGGAAGAGGACATAAATGCCCAGAAATGTTATAAACAACTAGGTGGTTTATCTGCCCAAGCGACAGGGCAGAAGCAGGAGGAGCAGGAGGGCGACGACGAAGACAATGCAGATGACCCTGATGGAAATATGCAGTGGAGATGGAGGCAGTGAGGCCCTCCAAGTCCCTTACGCAAATGGCCAGATGCATGCTGTCATGTTTGTGTAGTGACAGCCGCATTGTCAGGATTCGGCAGAGGGATGACTACTGGCTGTCCGCATTGTTAGACCCTTACCATCGGTCAAAAATGGGAGCATTTTTTAGACCTTATTTGAGGGATGCAAAAATGGACTACTATAGAGACATGCTGTGTAGTCAGTTGGTCGCTGCCTACAAGTGCCAACGCCTGTCCTCAGGAAGGTTTGACCGGGCGGTGCCTCTGCACACACGCTCCACTGCCATGAATGGTGGTGGTGGCGGTGTGCTGGGGGTAGGAGCGGCCAAAAGCAGAAGTGGGTTCAAGACACAGATGAGATGCAAATATTTCCATTACATTTTATCTCTGTTTTGGACCCACTCCTATTTTTGGCTCACAAATACTGACCATGTGAAAGAGGCCATTATGCAGGAATTTTTTTCCTTGTTAAAAAAACTTATTTCAGACGTAAATGGTCAAAACTGATGCAAATTGAGCATAAGGCCTCTGTCACATGGTCAGTATTGGATCAGTATGTGTAAGCCAAAAGCAGGAGTGAGTCCAAACTGCAGATGAGATGCAAATGTTTCTATTACATTTTATCTCTGTTTTGGACCCACTCCTGGTTTTGGCATACAATTACTGATCAAATACTGACCGTCTGAAAGAGGCTTTATGTATGCTCAAAACACATGCTTCAGGGTTTTTTTCTGTTCTTCTGACGGATCAGAAGAACAGAAAAATAAACAGTGATGTGAACACAGCCTTACTGCCACTGCTGCTGCTTCCCCCCATCCCCACTCTGTCATGGGGCCATTGTTGTCACGGTCACCTACCCACTGTGTCATGGGGCCACTACTTGAATCTTGGTGCACTGCTAAGTCCACAGCGATAAATTAGACCTGACGGTAACAGTGACCTGTAATACTGACGCACAGTAAATCTACAGCTAACAGAAGGGAAGCATGTGTTTGGACTGCCACAACATGCATTAAAAGAGCATTTTTTTTCTCCACTACTTTATTAAAACTAAGAAGCCATTTGGACACAGCTCCTGCAGGAGAGCACACGGGTTTTTGGCTTTACCGAAGGGTGCTGTATGCTTTTCTTTTTGTTTAACAGAAGGGATTAGCTATCAATCTTAGTGACCTGCCAGGGGCATAGCTAAAGGCTCATGGGCCCTGGTGCAAGAGTTTAGCTTGGGCCCCTCTTCCCTCAGTGCTTTGTAGCCAGGTGACAGAGAAGCACATAGGCTTTGTGCTGCCTGAGGCAAAAACTGAAGCGACACCCCCCCCCCATGACAAATTTTTGACCTAACCCCTTCCCTCCAGCCAGAGGTGTAACTTGACCAGCATGCACTTTCTATAATACCGGTGTCTTCTTATGTGGCACAAGGGTCTTTGGGCCCCCTCAGGCTCCTGGGCCTGGTAGCAACTGCTACCTCTGCACCCCCTGTATTATACTCCAGAGCTGCACTCACTATTCTGCTGGTGCAGTCACTGTGTACATACATTACATTACTTATCCTGTACTGCTTCTGAGTTACATCCTGTATTATACTCCAGAGCTGCACTCACTATTCTGCTAGTGAAGTCTCTATGTACATATATTACATTACTTATCCTGTACTGATCCTGAGTTATATACTGTATTATACTCCAGAGCTGCACTCACTATTCTGCTGGTGCAGTTACTGTTTACATACATTACTTATCCTGTACTGATCCTGAGTTACATCCTGTATTATACTCCAGAGCTGCACTCACTATTCTGCTGGTGGAGTCACTGTGTACATACATTACTTATCCTGTGTTACATCCTGTATTATACTCCAGAGCTGCACTCACTATTCTGCTGGTGCAGTTACTGTTTACATACATTACTCATCCTGTACTGATCCTGAGTTATATACTGTATTATACAATAGAAGAGAAACCACGGCACTCTAGTTGCTGTTTCGTTAAATGCTTATTTTTATTATTATTGGAAAGCTCTTTTGATTTTTTTTTTACTTTTTTATCCATCCAGAGAATAATATTTAGCCACAGTCCAACGTTTCGGTCAACAATAGACCTTGATCATGGCCTGGTATAAACATAGACATATATGTTACAGAACGTAGATTTATATATAAAAAGACAAAGTACAGTAAGTACAGTAAATCATTAGTACATAGTATAGAGTAGTTGACGTCACGTGATGTCTTGACATGTGGCAGCGAATTACATATGGTTACATAACGCATGGTCAATTTGGGGCATGCATTATGTAACCATATGTAATTCGCTGCCACATGTCAAGACATCACGTGACGTCAACTACTCTATACTATGTACTAATGATTTACTGTACTTCCTTAATGAAGGAAAAGGACCTCAGTTAGGAAGGAAGACTAATGAATCTTTTGACGCATGTGTCTTTACAAAGGAAGAGTTTCTAAGTCAGCTAAATTACTACAAATAAGTCACAGGGGCTGATGGGATACACCCAAAGCTATTAAAAGAGCTCAGCGGTGAACTAGCAAAACCATTAACAGATTTATTTAACCAATCACTGGTAACAGGAGTCGTCCCAGAAGATTGGAAATTAGCAAATGTTGTGCCCATTCACAATAAGGTAGTAGGGAGGAATCGGGCAACTATAGGCCAGTAAGCCTGACATCAATAGTGGGGAAATTAATGGAACCCATACTTAAGGAGAGGATTGTGGAACATCTAAAATCCCATGGATTGAAAGATGAAAAACAGCATGGGTTTACTTCAGAGAGATCATGTCAAACTAATCTTATTGATTTTTTTGATTGAGTGACTAAAATAATAGATGGCGGAGGTGCAGTAGACATCGCTCATCTAGACTTTAGTAAGGCTTTTGATACTGTCCCACACAGAAGGCTTAACAATAAAGTGCAGTCTTTGGACTTGGACTCCCATATTGTTGAATGGATTAGGCAGTGGCTGAGGGACAGACAACAGAGGGTTGCAGTCAATGGAGTATATTCAGACCATGGTCTTGTTACTAGTGGGGTACCTCAGGGATCTGTTCTGGGACCCATATTGTCTTTATCAGCGAAATTGCAGAAGGCCTCGATGGTAAGGTGTGTCTTTTTGCTGATGACACAAAGATGTGTAACAGGGTTGATGTTCCTGGAGGGATACACCAAATGGAAAAGGATTTAGGAAAACTAGAGGAAAGGTCAAAAATCTGGCAACTAAAATTTAATGTTGATAAGTACAAGATAATGCACCTGGGGCGTAAAAACCCAAGAGCAGAATATACAATCAGTGATACAGTCCTAACCTCAGTATCTGAGGAAAGGGATTTAGGGATCATTATTTCAGAAGACTTAAAGGTAGGCAGACAATGTCATAGAGCAGCAGGAAATGCTAGCAGAATGCTTGGGTGTATAGGGAGAGGCATTACCAGTAGAAAGGCCACTAGAGGCATTACTAGTAGAAAGAGGCAGGTGCTCATGCCGCTCTACAGAGCACTAGTGAGACCTCATCTGGAGTATTGTGCGCAGTACTGGAGACCATATCTCCAGAAGGATATTGATACTTTGGAGAGAGTTCAGAGAAGAGCTACTAAACTGGTACATGGATTGCAGGATAAAACTTACCAGGAAAGATTAAAGGACCTTAACATGTAGAGCTTGGAAGAAAGACGAGACAGAGGGGAGATGAGAGAAACTGCTAAATACATAAAGGGAATCAACAAGGTAAAAGAGGAGAGAATATTTAAAAGAAGAAAAACTGCTACAAGAGGACATAGTTTTAAATTAGAGGGGCAAAGGTTTAAAAGTAATATAAGGAAGTATTACTTTACTGAGAGAGTAGTGGATGCATGGAATAGCCTTCCTGCAGAAGTGGTAGCTGCATATACAGTGAAGGAGTTTAAGCATGCATGGGATAGGCATAAGGCCATCCTTCATATAAGATAGGGCCAGGGCTATTCACAGTACTCAGTATATTGTGCAGACTAGATGGGCCAAATGGTTCTTATCTGCCGACACATTCTATGTTTCTATGTTACTGTACTTTGTATTTTTATATGAATCTACGTTCTTTAACATATATGTCTATGTTTATACCAGGCCGTGATCAAGGTCTATTGTTGACCGAAACGTTGGCCAGTGGCTAAATATTATTCTCTGGATGGATAAAAAAGTTTAAAAAAAAATCAAAAGAGCTTTCCAATAATAATAAAAATAAGCATTTAACAAAACAGCACCTAGAGTGCCTCGTTTTTCTCTTCTATTGCATGAACTTTGTATACTACTGAGCACCACCTTCACCACAGAGGTGTGCCGTTCAACTCTTTCCACATCCTGTATTATACCCCAGAGCTGCACTCACTATTCTGCTGGTGCAGTTACTGTGTACATACATTACATTACTTATCCTGTATTGATCCTGAGTTACATCCTTGTGAGGAATATGGATTAATATTTTATGTCAGCCATGTCCCCACACCAGCCATCAGCTGTCAGATAGCAGAGGTAGTGAGCTCCACAGGGGGGCCCTGCTTCAAAGCCAGCAGATGGCAGAGAACCTCTAGCAGTCCACCAGTGTTTACAACTTTTCACACTTCCATCCAGTCAGCCAGGAACCGAGATGATATGACGGGAAAAATCTCTCAGCATGAGGTCTAGTCCATTACCCAGTTCAATGAAATCTAGCAGACAGCATGGAACTGGCGATTTATAAGGAGTTATGAATCACCCGGCCATAAAAGGCACAAACCGGATACATATTTGTGTCCCTGTGGCCATGATGAACAGGCCTGTGGTCTTAGTGTGGTGGTGGGAGGCCAGGGAAGAGAGATATACATATCTTCCACAGAAACCGAATAACGGTACCATACTTGGACTCTTCTGGTAGCCGGTACCCAGGGCCGGTGCAAGGATTTTTGCCGCCCTAGGCAAGATAAAAATTGCCCCCCCCCCTATCAGATGATCTGCACATATCATGACATCACATATGTTCCACCTCTTTCTCAGCATTTAAATTAAAACAACTGCTGTTTCCCTTAGGGTTAATCAAGCTTCTTGTAGCCGTCTCCCTGACAGCCGCTAGAGGTGCTTCCGCTATTCTCACTGTGAAAATTACAGTGGGAAGACGCAGAACATAGTTTTGAATGCGTGCGCATGCGCATTCGCAACTGAGAGGAGGATCGGGGAGAAGAATTCCCAGTGCCGGCGCTGGAGAAAAGTAAGTGGCTGAAGGGGTTTTAACCCCTTCAATCCAGTGGGAGGGGGACACGAGGGTGCCCCACTCCTAACAACTATATAGTGCCAGGTAAAGGAGTTTGTTTTCCTGGCACTGTAGTGTTCCTTTACCACCAGTACTGCACAGTGTCTGTTTTCTGCAGGAACAAGCTATAGACACCAGCACCACTACATTAAACTGCACTGGTTCTGGGACTATAGTGTCCTTTTAATGTGAGGTAAATTAGTTCCAAATGTAGTATTAATAACTAAACAATTAAATAATAAACATATTGCATTGTCTACTTACCACCAGGACAATAAGATGAACTGGTCTCTGGCTGCAGTCTGGCTCTGGGGACTCCCTTGTCACTCTCTTCTCCCCCCTCCCTCCCTTGTCACTCTCTTCTCCCCCCTCCCTCCCTTGTCACTCTCTTCTCCCCCCTCCCTCCCTTGTCACTCTCTTCTCCCCCCTCCCTCCCTTGTCACTCTCTTCTCCCCCCTCCCTCCCTTGTCACTCTCCCCTCCCCCCTCCCTCCCTTGTCACTCTCCCCTCCCCCCTCCCTCCCTTGTCACTCTCCCCTCCTCCCTCCCTCCCTTGTCACTCTCCCCTCCTCCCTCCCTCCCTTGTCACTCTCCCCTCCCCCCTCCCTCCCTTGTCACTCTCCCCTCCCCCCTCCCTCCCTTGTCACTCTCCCCTCCCCCTCCCTCCCTTGTCACTCTCCCCTCCCCCCTCCCTTGTCACTCTCCCCTCCTCCCTCCCTTGTCACTCTCCCCTCCTCCCTCCCTCCCTTGTCACTCTCCCCTCCTCCCTCCCTCCCTTGTCACTCTCCCCTCCTCCCTCCCTCCCTTGTCACTCTCCCCTCCCCCCCTTGTCACTCTCCCCCCTCCCTCTCATTCCCCCCCTCCCTTGTCACTCTCATTCCCCCCTCCCTTGTCACTCTCATTCCCCCCTCCCTTGTCACTCTCATTCCCCCCTCCCTTGTCACTCTCATTCCCCCCCACCTCTAGTGCAGCGTGGCCGAGCTCTGTTCGGTCTGCGGTACAGGAGCATTTGCACACTAAGTGAGCACTTCCTGTCAATCCGGCCGGGTACAGGAAACAAAAGCTCCTGTACCGCGGACCGGACAGAGCTCGGCCACGCTACATTAGAGGCGCTTCCCTCCTGTCAGTCCCTCTCTTCATGCTGCGCCCGGGCGGTGCACAATCAGACGCGCCAGCCCGGGCAGTGTGGCAGCTGCCCGGTGCGGGGGAGGGCCCCAGAACCATCTCCCTGTGATCTTCTGGTCTGGAGCTATGAACCCTAAAGGGTTTTGTGGGTCATTTGCTGCCAGTCCAGCAGGGGGGGGGGGGGGGGACGGACGGACCCCTCCTAGAGGCCGGGAGGGGAGGGGCCGACTACAGGTTAATAAACTTGTGCCAGCAAGTGGGCGGCTCTTTCTCTGAAATGGGGTCACATCGTGCCATGTATTTGGAGAGACCTGGAAACTGCTGACATCACTGCCCCCACGTGACCACAGCCACTATTACACCATCATAACCCAAAGGAACATTCATCTTCCCGGTAACTGACTTGTACTCTGTGTAATCCTGCTCGTACCATACTACCTGTATTCGTAACCTCAAACCACTGTATATATTCTTTGTGTACAGTGCGTTATCTAGTGTGCCCTTAAGGTGATTAAATATATAATTGAATCTTGTATCTCGATCACGAATCCCCACGTCTGTGTTTTGGCCTAGTTATAAGCTACCGCGGGTGGGTTTCTCACCCTATATAATTCCGTTAGCGGACCGGGCTTATATCAAACGAGAAGCTGGTGGCAGATTTCCCAGTGACCAGGCTCCCTCAGCTTGTTGCCTCTCTGTGCCCGTGTGGACAGGAGGAGTTGGTGTAAACTGTACCAAGCTGACCTTACCCGCTCCTCCGGAAGGGCGTAACATCACGTCTTGGTAACCAGTGAGCATACCGCGTCTCGTGAGCTCGATGTAGTTGATGACAAGCGGGCACGAGGGGTGGTATCCCTTACATATCCTGTATAATATTCAAGAGCTGCACTCACTATTCTGCTGGTGCAGTCACTGTGTACATACATTACTTATCCTGTACTGATCCTGAGTTACATCCTGTATTATACCCCAGAGCTGCACTCACTATTCTGCTGGTGGAGTCACTATGTACATACATTACATTACTTATCCTGTACTGATCCTGAGTTACATCCTGTATTATACCCCAGAGCTGCACTCACTATTCTGCTGGTGGAGTCACTATGTACATACATTACATTACTTATCCTGTACTGATCCTGAGTTACATCCTGTATTATACTCCAGAGCTGCACTCACTATTCTGCTGGTGGAGTCACTGTGTACATACATTACTTATCCTGTACTGATGCTGAGTTACATCCTGTATTATACTCCAGAGCTGTACTCACTATTCTGCTGGTGGAGTCACTGTGTACATACAAATTACTTATCCTGTACTGATCCTGAGTTACATCCTGTATTATACTCCAGAGCTGTACTCACTATTCTGCTGGTGGAGTCACTGTGTACATACAAATTACTTATCCTGTACTGATCCTGAGTTACATCCTGTATTATACTCCAGAGCTGTACTCACTATTCTGCTGGTGCAGTCACTGTGTACATACAAATTACTTATCCTGTACTGATCCTGAGTTACATCCTGTATTATACTCCAGAGCTGTACTCACTATTCTGCTGGTGGAGTCACTGTGTACATACAAATTACTTATCCTGTACTGATCCTGAGTTACATCCTGTATTATACTCCAGAGCTGTACTCACTATTCTGCTGGTGCAGTCACTGTGTACATACAAATTACTTATCCTGTACTGATCCTGAGTTACACCCTGTATTATACTCCAGAGCTGCACTCACTATTCTGCTGGTGCAGTCACTGTGTACATACAAATCACTTATCCTGTACTGATCCCGAGTTCCACAGCTGGACCCAATTCTGTTGGATTCTGGGCTGAAATCTCCTTACTGGGAACTTGCAGCATAAGTCACCTTTGTCCACAAATATGTGTCCCTTTAAATGAGCGCCCCCTTGAACACAATTTTGTAGTTTATTTTTTATCTTAATAGGTTCAAAATTGTGTAACTTTTTATATTTTTAGGGCAGTCTGAGCTCCATCTGTCTGATGCAGATCTCTAAGTCCATTCTACCACAGACATAAATGATACAAGGTTACCTGCATTTACCAGTAGGGGGAGCTAAAGAGCTTATTGTATACATTTATAACAGAATTTATAATAAATAAATACGCTATTTGCTCCTATGCTCCCTCTAGTGGTGGCTGCAGACAGCCAACATTTCAGTTCAGTTTATACTACAAAAACAGACTGTTGGCCCTAAAACGTCACGTAGTTGAAGACTCACTTTAAGGGACAAGAAATGAGTTGACACAATAACAGGCTATATGTGATTGACAGCGTGTACTTTCAGATTGGACGGGTTTCTACCTGATTTACCTGAGAGTTGATTTATATTTTACAGCATGGAAACCTATGATTAAATTCTGCATTATTCCCTCAGATGTCATCAGCCTAGGGCTCCAGCAACATCAGCGATGGTTCCCTGCTGTCTGGGAAAGATATGCCTACAGGGCCTTATTAGTAAGACTGCCATGTCGTTAGGTCTGGACAGGTATGAAATACGCAGAAGTGCTTGGATAATGCAGTAAGCTAGGGAATCGCTATCTAGGCAGTTAACGTGTCCATATGGGCTCCCTATGGTTGGGCATGCGCATATATTAATATTAATACATTACTTCATATGATAGAAGTGGGTTTACACTTTACAACCTGCCTAAATGGTATCACCCAGATTCATCCTTTTATAATAAACAGGGCTGTCGTACCTTCCTTCACCTTTAAATGGGTTTTCCTAGACCCCAAAGATATCTTGCTGAAGGCCACAAATGATGAATAAAATATAAAGGCTAACTTACCTGCTCAATCACCTGCAACTCCAGTGGCGGTGGCCTTTGTTTTCGGCGCTGCAGACATGTCACGGAGCACGTCATGTCATCACTGCAGCCAATCACTGGCCTAAGTAGTCGCCTGGGGTAGTCAGGGATGTCATTGCTGCTGTACACGACTCCCTAGTGTGACTTCTGAGGCCAGTGACTGGCTGCTGCAATCATCTGGAGTATTCGGGGACCTCATTGCTACCAAAGACCAAGAGCTGGAATGGTGGGGATTGAGCAGGCAAGTAAACCTTATTTTTTTCATGATAGAGCATAACCGACCCTGATCGAGAATTTTTTGACCCCTTTAAATCAACCCGGCACAGAATGCACAGGGGTAGGAGCAAGATAAGTACGGACGTACAGAGAGGTGAGAGTAGGGAATCGAGGACATGTTTTTGTATACTTGTGGGCATGCTCAGTGACCAAAGACTGCTGCCTATAGGAGACAAACTGGCTGACCATGGCTGAAACTTCCAGACCTACGTTTATGGCATAGCCTTGCTTTGGGCCCCCTTATTAAAGTACTATTCATATGCGGGTACAGAATATTATCTTCACTCTTGGGGAACCCCTTTCATGTGATTTTATAGAGGTTTATACAACTATCTAAAATTGATGGCCTGTCCTTGGGATAGTCAATAATAAATCTGTGTGGCTCCGACTCTTGGTCCTCTTTAGGGGCCATTACAAGATTTATCCTAATGATCAAGACATGGATGCTACATGTATACTGTGATTTTATGAGGCGCGTAGACGTTCTTTGACCTGAAGTCGCCTCTCATGCAGCATATCCTTTGACCATAATGATACGGCTTATGGGCTCGTTCACACGAACGTGTGAGGCCCATGCCTGTGCTGTGGACCGCAAATTGCGGTCCTCAATGCACGGGCACCGTCCGTTGGGCAGGCGCATGGGGATCGCAGACCCATTCACTTGAATGGGTCCGCGATACTTCCGTTCCGCAAAAAGATAGAGCAAGTTCTATCTTTTTTGCGGTGCGGAAGCACGGAACGGGAACTCCAGAAAACACTCCATAGTGCTTCCGTAGTGTTCCGATCCATTCCGCATCTCCGGATTTACGGACCCATTGGGAAATGAATGGGTCTGCATCCGTTAAAGCGGAATGGCCACGAAACGGTGCCTGTGTATTGCGGATCCAAAAATGCGGTCTGCAATACGGCAACGGGCATCACATGTTCGTGTGAACGAGCTCTATCCCTGTTTCTGGGCCCCTCTATCAGGCCAGACACATTAGCCAGTAGTATGACCAATTTATGGTCGGAAGGATTCTCAGTCCTGAGGCCTAACATTAAGCTCCAAGATTTGCCCCCCCCCCCCCCCCCTCGTTCTCCAGGGCCCGGGAGTGACTGCACCTGTATTACCCTAACGCTGGGTTCACGCGCGTTTACTATTACAAAAAACGCACATAAAAACGCGCGACAAAATCGCGCATAAAAACGCGCGTTTGCGAAACGCTTAGGTGTGAACCCAGCGTAACCCTAAGTTCACACCTGAGCGTTTTACAGCGCGTTCAAACGCGCTGTAAAACGCTCAAGACATGAAAACCAATGCTTCCCTATGGGAATGGTTCACACCTGGGCGTTTTACAGCGCGTACGAACGCGCTGTAAAACGCCCGACGCTCAAACAAGTACTTGAGCTTCTTTGGGGCGTTTTGACGCGCGTTTGTGGCCATAGGACACTGCAGTCAATCACACAAACGCGCGTCAAACGCGCGTTTACTATTGCAAAAAACACGCGTAAAAAAACGCGCGTTAAACGCACGTGAAACGCTCAGGTGTGAAACCAGGGTAAGTTCACACCTGAGCGTTTTACAGCGCGTTCAAACGCGCTGTAAAACGCTCAACACATGAAAACCAATGCTTCCCTATGGGAATGGTTCTCACCTGGGCGTTTTACAGCGCGTACGATCGCGCTGTAAAACGCCCGACGCTCAAACAAGTACTTGAGCTTCTTTGGGGCGTTTTGACGCGCGTTTGTGGCCATAGGACACTGCAGTAACCCTGCTTTCACACCTGAGCGCTTCCCAAACGCGCGTTTGACGCGCGTTTGTGTCATTGACTGCAGTGTCCTATGGCCACAAACGCGTGTCAAAACGCCCCAAAGAAGCTCAAGTACTTGTTTGAGCGTCGGGCGTTTTACAGCGCGATCGTACGCGCTGTAAAACGCCCAGGTGAGAACCATTCCCATAGGGAAGCATTGGTTTTCATGTGTTGAGCGTTTTACAGCGCGTTTGAACGCGCTGTAAAACGCTCAGGTGTGAACTTAGGGTCAATGACACAAACGCGCGTCAAACGCGCGTTTACTATTACAAAAAACGCGCGTCAAAGACGCAGGGTGTGAAAGGTGTGAAAGCAGGGTTAGGGTTAGTCATGTCCAGATTACATTGACCTCACTGATCCATTGATCCAGGCTTAGAAGTGGCGGAGACATCTTTACGCTGCTTCTGTGATCTTGAAAGCAAATGGAGACAAGAGATCAAAAGATATGTTGAATTTAAAGGGACGGGTCGCTAGTAAACCATCTGCCGACGCGGCCATTTACAGCTCAGAGTAATAGGAAGCGCGCAGAACCCAACAATACAACGGCATCAGCCTATTCTTGATGGAGAATGGGTGTACACTAAGATCAAGGCGCAGCACGCCAGATACACTGCTCTGACTACACGGAATATACGGAATTGTCCTGATGCCGTTATATTTAGTCACTGCGGGGGCCACACTGGGCTCTACTGCCATAGAATGGGTTATACTGGGACACAGTAGATACATAATTGTACCCGTCCCTGGAGGCGGTCATACGGTAATGAGATAAACTGTGACCGTAATCTGGAGGGTAGTACACAGGCGAGACAGTAGTGCGCAGTCCTGACCCTCGCTCCATTCACTGTCTATGGGACGGCAGAGTACACCACTGAGCTATCTCCGCCAGGGCTCATGCACACAAAGGTTTTTTTGCGTTCAGTATACTGCCCGTTTTTTTAGTTCAGTATGCGTTACTTAGGGTACTTTCACACTAGCGTTTTTCTTTTCCGGCACCGAGTTCCGTCCTAGGGGCTCAATACCGGAAAATAACTGATCAGTTTTATCCCCATGCATTCTGAATGGAGAGCAATCCGTTCAGGACGTCTTCAGTTCAGTCTCTGAACTGCGTTTTGGACGGAGGAAATACCGCAGCATGCTGCGGTATTATCTCCGTCCAAAATTCCGGATCAGTTTAAAATGTATTAGTGCCGGATCCGGCATTAAAAATACCGTCCATGCGCAGACTGGTAAAAATGTGAACAAAAATATATATAACGGATCCGTTTCTCCGGATGAAATCCGGAGAGACGGATCCGTTCTTGCAATGCATTTGTAGACGGATCCGCATCCGGATCCGTCTACAAATGCTGTCCGTTTGCATGCAGATTGCCGGATCACTCTGCCGCAAGTGTGAAAGTAGCCTTATACTGATCCATTCATTTCAATGGGTCAGCGAAGAAAACTGAAGTGTGCATTCCGTTTCCGTATTTCCATTTTTCTGTTTCGTTCAAAGATAGAACATGTCCTATTATTGCCCGCAAATTATGTTCCGTGGCTCCATTCAAATCAATGGGTCCGCAGGAAAAAAAAAAAAACG